>NW_015554077.1:339387-357385 GCF_001515605.1 Sinocyclocheilus anshuiensis | reverse complement strand
TAAAAGACCAGCAAAGGACCAGCATAAACCAGCTAAAGGACCAGCATAAACCAGCTAAACGACCAGCATAAACCAGCAAAAGACCAGCTTAAACCAGCTAAAGGACCAGCTTAAACCAGCTAAAGGACAAGCATAAACCAGCAAAAGGACCAGTTTAAACCAGCATCCCAGCGTCAAAACATACCTAACCAGCATATGCTGGTTTTTTCAACAGGGCTGGTACTGTAGATTATTCAAGATACCGTTCCTCAGCACTTCACACACCCACGTGCACACTGCACACTCTCAGTGAAATCATCATAAGGTAGGCCTAAATGTGACCATGAGCGGGTTTACTGTCTGGCAAGCGGGCTGAAATTACAGAGGTAGGCTATGTTTAATAAATAACGTTTTCAAATGTTTAAATTAATAAATAATTATAATTTCAACAGCTAATTCTACTTGCATGTCTTCTTTTGATTTGTTATTTTTGTTTTATTTTTTAGGAAGCGTGTAGAGCTGCATGTGTTTTATGTACCCGATGATCAGTTTGATCGGAGGTTGAATAAAGTATCAGCTGAAGCTGTGGACACTTTCATCTCAGCTGGATTTGTCAGGTTAGTTGCTGAAGTTAAATGGTCTTGACCACAAATAAACTTAATATAATAAACGTAAAATGCAACCTACAAAATGACCAAATCATTGTTTTAACCAGAAAATTGCAAGAAAATAATATAAATCGTGTAACAACTTGCCATGACAGCCTATTTATGAAAAATGCTCTTGTCCTTGAAAACAGTTCAACTTCTTACCATCATCATATAGTTGACTCTTGTGTAGAATCTGGACTGTATGTAAAGAGATACTAAAAATTCTACCTCCATAGCCTTACTCAGTTTATTCATATATGAGTCTGTCTGATCTCATTGTTTTTTTGTTTCAGAGCCAATTCAGATGTGAGTCTGTCTGATCTCTGATCTGACCTTGGAACATTTCTTGGGCTGGACAGGATCGCAGATAGATATGTTTTTTTTTAAATGTGTTGGCAGAAGTTTGGCTCTCGTGAGTAGCCTAGAATAATAAACAAGTTTTAATTTAGATTAATGAAAGTAAACTAAATAAATATGTGTACAACCAAAGGTTAAAGTTGTTTGCATTAGACTAAATCAAGCACATAGTGTGATGGTGATAAAGAGTATAATTAGAAGTTTGATTAGACACAAAACATATGGTTCATTTTCAATACAGACAATCTACAATTGCACATTTTGAGATAATTGAGTAGCACAGAAAAATGTAAAGCTAAAATAACACTTTTTCCATTTGATCCCAGGTTAAATTCAGACAAGAGGGAGAACTGACAGTAAAATCCTTCACTCCACCATTTGTAAGTTTTTGTTAAATAAAGGCGATCTAAGTTTAGTTTTAATTGATGTAGTCAGCTGATTTATGCTTCTTATGATTTATTATTTGACCCAAAGTTGGGTTGAAACAACCCAGCATTTTTTAGAGTGTGCCTTGTTTCCTTGACCCCATTAGGCTCCTTTTCCTGAGCTGTACCTTTTACCCGTGGGAGAGAATGACAGTGGCTTTGCTCTAGCTCTCTGACCCCTGATACTTTAATTAGCAACACTAATTTGCCCAGACCAACATGTGTGCCTGGCAAGATAAAAGAGCCCATTAAATTCCTCTCAATCAATAAAGGACTTCAGCAGTCTGTCCTAATGCAGGATGCAGAGGAGGATGAGAGTGATGAAGACACAGGATCCACTGACACTCCTCATCTAACATACAGTTCGCAAGATCAGATGGAGCCCGTACACAAACGGCCCGGTATGAAATGCTAAGAACATAAGCACAGAACTACTCAACTACACCCAGCTCCGGCTGTGCGCAAGTTACAACTTAGCTTAATTACACCTTACGTACTGCTAACGATTTTTGCGTTGCACCGTTAAACTTAGTTGAAACATAATTCTGCATACAAACTAAATATTTAGGGAAGCTTTAAAATGGGAGTACTGGTTAGAATAAAATAGTCGATTGATTGAATTACATCAGTAAGCTCCTTTTACCTGATAAAACTTCAATCTGATAATGTTGACATTTATGACATTTACGAACATTATGTGAATAAATTACTTTTACGGCTTAAACAGTGCACCTCTGTGTGCATAGGTGAGTGTGCATGTCAAATAATATTAGAATAAATAAATGTAATTTCTTGTTTTTCTTTTGTATCAGTATTCATTTATAGATCATTATTACTTTTAAATACAATTATTTAATGTTATTTACATATAAAATACCTATTGTTATTCATGATTAAGTAATATTGTATTACAATGGAAACGCATTTTACCGAATTTAACTAAAATTCAACAACTTCGGCTCACACATTTAAAGGCTGCATTGGATCATTGAGGGTAAATGTTTTATGACTGTGCATTACTTCATGGAGAGCTCGTGAACCACTAGCTTTTCTGCCTTAAAGGGTTAGTTCACCCAAAAATTAAAATTCTGTCATTAATTACTCACCCTCGTGTTGTTCCAAACCCGTAAGACCTTCGTTCATCTTTGCAACACAATTTAAGATATTTTTGATGAAATCTGAGGGCTCTCTGACCCTCCCATAGACAGCAAGGTAACTACCACGTTCAAGGTCCAGAAAAGTACCAAGATGTTCGACAAAGTAGTCCGTCAGCGCTGCCACACGCTCGCGTCATGGTACTGTCGTGAACGCGTGTCCACAAGTGACAACGACAAAGTGACAAAACTGTAAAGTTATGAAGCAAAGTGACAAAACTGTAAAGTTATGAAGCTACGAGAATACTTTTTTGTGCAAAGAAAACAAAAATAACGACTTTATTCCACATTTTCGTCTCTACTACGCAGTAGAGACGAAAATGTGGAATAAAGTCGTTATTTTTGTTTTCTTTGCGCAAAAAAGTATTCTCGTAGTTTCATAACTTTACAGTTGAACCACTGATGTCACACGGACTACTTTGTCGATACTATATCTGTGTGGCAGCAGCAATATACAGTAAATAAATCAGTAAATCCACTGCTCTGTTGTCTCCTCTGAGGCAGGGACTCTAGTGTTCTGTGCTCGTCTGTGCAGCCAAAGACAAAATAGTTAGCGTGTTTTGCTCAAACTTTCCCCATGGCATTAGAGCTGGTATACCGTTGTCGCTTGCGAAAACACAATGACGGCGCTGGGGGTGTTAACTTACAGATTAAGGGGCGGTAATATTATAATGAGATCCCTTTGCCACGTCACCAAGGGAGCGAAATCAGATGCGTTCGTTTTCTCAGACGCTTGCAGAAAAAGGCTTTTCAAAAGAAAGTTACTGGGTTAATCTTTTTCACGTTTCCTTGGTTGGTAGATGCAGCGGGGACCTGATTATAGCACTTAAAACCTGGAAAAGTCAAATTTTCATGATATGGCACCTTTAAAGTCATAGTCACTTTTGTAAAGGGTTCAACAGAAGAAAAAAGAAAAGTAGGGTATAATAAATATCATTTTACAACAGTTGTTCTGATTTTGATTGGCCAGTTCCAAAGCCGCACTTTAGAAATTCTATCAGCCAGGGGTGCGTTTCCCAAAAGCAACTATGTTCGCAAGTTCCGTCATTACCAATAGACTTCAATGGAACTAACGACCATAGTTAGCTAACGATGCTTTTGGGGAAACACACCCCAGGTCAATATTCATGATATTCATTCATGATATAAAAATCTGTTATTTCTCATTTCTAACTCTATGGCTACAATAAGATGACAAAACTAAGAAATGATAGTACTGATAATGTGATCTCTAATTACAGATCAACTAGCAAAGAGATCTAAAATACTGAATATTAAAATATTGAAATAACTTTCACCGCCCCCACCGCCCCATGATGAAGCCCACAAAAAATATCTTTCTTGCCAATGAAAATTGGAACATTACCCAAAACCAAAAGCTAATTTAAATGAGCACTGTGGCGTTCCTATGACAACATGTAATATCACTAATGGGAATATAAAACCAGCAGTGGGAACTAATCTGAACAGATATCATTTGAGGTACACATCAGTGCTTCTTACCACGGTGGAAATGAACAGAAGAATATAAAGAATTTAGATGTTGCAGACTAAACAGAACTGAAACAGCTGTTATTAAATCTCACAAATGTTGGTGTTGATGTTCAGATACAAATTCAAGATTAATAAAAACAATCATTTGTAACACTTTATTTTACAGTGTCCTTATTACACATTAACACTAACCTCTAGTGTTCTCTGTTCTTTTTCTATTCTATCTACTTGTTTTCTCTTTATTTAATATACAAAGAATTATTATACACCTACATATTGTTGCTCTTTTGTTGGTTTGTTTGCTTCCGTTGTCCTCTTTTGTAAGTCGCTTTGGATGAAAGCATCTGCTAAATGACTAAATGTAAATGTAGTAAAATTAAGTAAATTATGCATACTAAGCAAGTAATCCTAAACCTAACCCTATACCTAGAGTATATACATGTTAATTAATATTACTCGGTACTTATTGTGTAATTACACTGTAACAGGGACACCTTAAAATAAAGTGTAACCTAATCCTTCAATAAATGCCTTATGAGATATAGTTGCATCTGTCTGCAGAAACAAATAAAATTGGTGGACATCACTTTTTGGCATAGATCAGCACGATTTAGGAGGTGTCCAAATTTTCAGATAAGAGTTCTGCTTTCTGTGGTCAATCTGGTGCAACTTTAACGTGTTGCTTCAAGATGTTTGACTCAGCAGTTAACAGACAAAGTCAAACTGACACACAAGAGACAACAATAGCACTGAACTGATGTAAGGAAGGACAGAAAACTACGTGATTTCATAATGACTCAAGCTACAGTATGACTTCAGCAATCAGACTCAAACAGATGACAGCATTTAAATGTACTAAACTGCTCAATGTTCCAGCATTTATTTTCTGCTAAGGAAACAAAAAGTTCTATCTAAAATATGTTTTAATGTGATCTTGATGTGCAAAGTATTTGCGCATGTTGCACATGAACTATGACCATCTAGTCATGCAGTCTATTCATGTAAACACACTGCATTATACTGCAAAAGTACATACTTGTAAAATCTTCTAAAGTCTTCTGAAGCTGTTAAAATAATCCTCACAGTTGTGTTAAGGAATAGCTCACCCAAAAATAAAATGCTTGTTAAAGTCATTTCATATGACTTTCATTCGAACATTTGACGTTCCCCATTCACTGACACGAGGATAATTAAATAATGACAGAATTCTCATTTTTTGGGTAAGCTAATCTTTAATCTAAAGCACATTTAAGGACAATAGCAGAACATAACAGATGAATGAATTCTGTAACAAATCGGTTGATATTGGTACACTGATATCAGCATTTCCTTCAAAAATCAATACAATCTCCATGTTTTAATGTTTGCAAGTGCTTAACGCTCATTTACATAATTATTTGTATCTAAATACATTCCTACATCAAATCCTATATCACTTTTGATTTATAGGTCTCAAAATTAGGAAATCCCAATTCTCATACGCCCAAACTCAGCATTACCAAGCTTAGCAAATAAATAATCCAGTGCATGACCAATCTAATGAATTGTACTATATAAATATAGAACAGATTGCATGGCATATGGTTTAACAAGAATCTTTCGAATTCCAAATGTTGGAATCCCACTTCAAACAAAAATTAAATGAAGTAAATAAATGTAGAAAACTACAGTATGCTGAGTATAACAGTCTCGGAATAGAAGTAATAATTGACCAACAGTAACAGATGGACACATAGCAGGAGAGCTGCCAAACACCCCAAAATACAGCTTCAGGAGACTAAGACGAAACTGCAAATTATGAGCTTCACAACCCTCAGGCTGAAAACCAACCAAATGTTAAGCTGTTTAAATAGTTTGCTCAAAACCTCTCGCTTGTGTTTTTGAAGCTTGTACCGTGCATTCATGAAATACAAAACATAATATATATATTTTTTAAAACATGGCCTTGGCAGCAAAAAAAGATGGTTGGTTATATCTTGGGTTTGTCTTTGTTTAGTAGGAAAGTGGCCCAGGTTTGCCACCCTCTGCTTGGTTGTAGGAGCTGGCAGAGCTGCCAGACTGGTCCTGGTGGTCAATGGACTGGTAGGCATCTCTGTTTCGAGTTATCCTTGGAAAACCTGAAATTAAAAGATAAAAAACTCTGAACCTTTGCATACTCCACAGCAATTTCATTTTGCATTGTTAAAATATATTGTGACTGTAAAATACATCATAATTACACTTAAGAAATTTCATTCAAATGAAAAAAAAAGACTCAGTAATGTTCCCCAGCTGCACAAATGGAACATTGCAACACAATCTAATGGCAGTTTGTAACTGTTTTACGTTTTTGCGAATTGGTGGCTAATTCGTATGAATACAATCTCATTCCTTCATTTTCGTACGTTCCATTGACGGTTATGCTTAGAGGGTTAATTGTGGACCTTCATGTCTTCATGTTTTTTTCAAAAAATATTACTTTTTAGTATAATTCATTTCATATGAATTCATGTTTTTCCATGAGATCTGGTTAAATATTCAGGCATAAGGTAACGTGAATTAAACACACTTATTGCTAAACAATAAAAATACAGATTTTTTTGATCACACCGTATAATTCCTGGACATCTGCAACATATGCCATTTACTCAGGTAGCGCTGGAGCAATATGCTAGCCTAAACTTCTTTATTCAGCCTGAAGAAATACCAATGAAGAGACGGTTTCACTGCATTGTGAGCAATTCAGGCACAGAGGTAAATGTTCTCAATTACATTATAGGCCCAATATCTCAGGCATGAGAAAGTGCTTTGTAAAAACAAAACATCATTCAAGAAAAAAGATCAATTTGCTATTGCTTCCATTCATTAAAACACGACTTGAGAAATCCAATGTCAATAAATAATTTAAAATAACACAATTCCCTTTTATTGCACAATAAAAACCCAAGCAAATATTGACTGCTAAGACAGTGTAGTAAATCAGCACTTCTGTGACCATTCAGGCAGAAAATACCACATACAGCTAGAAAATAAAGCCTCATGTAACACGTGGTGTGGTTCTTAATAATGTTCTTGGAAGGTTTCAACACAGAGACCCACACCCAGACTCACAACCAACCCATTTCCCCTTTAATTTCCCCTTTAACACTTTATAATATCTTACATTAACAAACAATATTATGGTCAACATAAATAAGTTTTAACCTAGGTTCTCAATCAAAGGTGCACTCTGTTTATTTTATTTTTTTTATCCCATAAATTTTTTTTTACATATTAAAAAAACATGTATTTTTATATTGTCATCCTTGCTTTTTTTAATAGTTGTTGTTGTGCTCAGTAGAGACAACTGAACAAACAATTTTAAGACTATGTGACAGGTTGCTGTAAAATTCTACTTAAAAAAAAAGTTTCGGAACAATTTAACCAAATTTGGAAATATACTAAATATTTTATCCATCTGTCTTCCACACCACTTGTCCTATGTCGAGTTGCGGGGATGCATGGAGCCTAGCCTCCCAGGCCATATATAGGCAAGGAAATTAAAATAATTTGGTGCACAGCTAGCCGTGCATTATCCCGCTTATACCATGGTCATTTTTCCAGACAATGAAGTTGTGAGTTTAATTACTTAAACAGTGATTTTACCTCCTCGTTGCTGAAGAATATAATGTAGCGATTCAGTATCTAAGCTATTTTATTAATAAAAGCTTTGGGGCAGCATTAACAACACGTTTCTGTGCATTGTCCTCTTGTATTATTGAAACTATTTTCCTGTTGACACTGTAAAGCTGCTTTGACACAATCAAAATTGTATAAAGCGCTATATACATAAAGGTGACTTGACCTGACGACTTCTGTGCTCTTGAATATTTTTTGTGTGCGCAGCGCACTCTTTCTTTCTCTCTCTCTCTCTGTGTGTGTGTTTGTGTGTGTCAATGAAAGCAGTGCATTAATATAGAACGGCGATTAAACTGACTTACCTGTGCATTAAACGGTTTTATTGCATACCTGCCAGCTAATCTAGAATCAGAATCTAGTAGTCAGACAGACCATGGTACAGCATGCAAATTATATAATATAATATTATTATCCATGGTGGTCCATACTTTTGTAACAACTCGTTAAGACTATTGTAATTCACAGTGTTTCTCAGTCTTCCCTCTCTCGTCTAAAGCTAGTGCAAAATGCAGCTGTGACATATCTATTCTCTCTAGCTTTCAATACCCCTTGATCATTGGTTTAATTGTTGTTTTGTTATTGTTGTGTTTTAAATACGATAGTCTTGTTTTATTTATCTTTTTAGTTTTTATTCTATTCTGTACAACAGTATAACATTCGGTTAAATGTGCTTTAGAAATAAATATTGTATTGTAATATTATTATAAACCTATAAATATATTTATAAACTTTCTGTAGAAAATTCTGAGCATTGTGTATTAAAATTTTGACACAGAGACTTCTAACAGAACTGATTATTGATTATTGATTAGATGATTATTCTTCTGAAACCACATGTAAACACACACACAAACACACACAGAGTAAACAAATGTAGCTATATACATTATTATAACATCAAGCAAAAAGAAATGCACAAAGAATGAAGAAGAAAAAAAAAACACACAAGACATTAAAATGCAGGAAATAATATGAAGTGCTAAAAAACATAAATACCAAGACATAATGTGAAGAAGAGCAAGAGAATAAGTCAACATAAAATACACCACAGCAGCTCAGAGATGACAACTCCCTGTTTTAGAGGAAGCTAAACAGGACTGCAGGAGGAAAAGGAGGGAAGTTCAGTAGCGACGGCTGAGCAGTGTGCTATCAGCACTGTCTGTGGTGCAGCGACTGTCCACGGATGTTTCCAGGTCTGAGAGATAGATACAGAAGACAGCGAGACAGCAAGCAGGGCAGTGAATAAAGACGGAAAGTCACAGAAAGAGCATGAAGGACAGGAACAAACACTATGATGATAGATGAATAGCGAACACAAAACAGGCCTGAATCTAGAATTTAAAATGTGTCTTGAGTAAAATTTCATTAGTGGTTACAGTAAAACAATCATGAAGAAAAATATTAACAGTCAGTCAGTATAAACCCCAATGGATTTTGAATCCTGAAATCTAGAGTTTCTGCAATACTCACGGTTGACTGTACACTGTTCTAATTATTGTACAGTATGGATACGTACCAGCTGAATAAATGTAGATGAAATACTGATTTGAGTTTAAATTATTTTATTATGTTAGTGTGAAGTGAATCAATGACCTTCAGAATTTCACAGGATATATATATATATATACTGTATATATATTAGGGCTGGGCAAGTTAACGCGTTATCTCATCTCTCAGATATAAAGATTTAATCTTACATTTTGATCATATAAATATCAGCAACTGATATTTATATCAAATTTCATGTTTTTGCTCAGTTTGGGCCTCTGAATAAAACTGAGGTGTCCATATTTTTCTATCATACTGTATGATACTCAACAAAAAACATGATTTTTGTGCGACATATGTTGCGTTTTGTGCGACATATGACAGTTTTTTCGTTTTTTTTTTCTGACTCATTTCATATGTCATACTTTACAGCAGTGTTTCCCAACCTTTCTTTAGTCACGGCACCCTTTGGAAATGTTAACAAATTTGTGGCACCCTACAAAATTAATTTTGTCACAATATTTGAATTTCTAACTTCGATATGATACTTTGAAAAGTATAATCAGAAATGGATATTATATAATAGCTGCTTTTTTGAACATTTTAGCAATTTAAAAATATAAAAAAATTATTTTTTTTACACGGCACCCCTGCTCTCGACAGAAGGCACCCCGGTTGGGAAACACTGCTTTTACAGGGTTAATAAAAGACCTAGAGCAGTGGTTTTCAACCTGTGGGCCACGGACGGTATTGCAGGGGGGGCCGCCAATTACTATTAAAACAAATAATAATATTGTTAATATATGTAAAACTTTCTAAGTCATAACATAATATCATAATTTCATATATATAATTAATTAACAAAAAATAAATATTAAACTGTTACTTTGCTTCCACTATTCGAGCTCGCTGATTGGTTTAAGAATAAACCGCCAATTCTAAAATATTTTTGCTGCATATGCTACAGAACAACAGATTCAAACATGGATAAATGGCTGTCAACAGGGTCGCTGAAAAGAACAAATGCAGATGTTTCTCCATCTACAAGTAAGCCTGACACTGAAAAGACTCAAAATAAATCTAAAAGAAAATACAGTAGTGACTATCTAGCGCGAGGCTTCACATGTGTGGGAACGGAGAACAAGCAGCTACCGCTCTGCGTTGTTTGCTCAGAAGTCTTATCAAATGAAGCTTTGAAACCGAGCAAACTACGACGGCACTTGGAGACTAAACACAGTGAATATGTGTCCAAGCCTATTGAGTTTTTTGAGAACAAACTGAAAGAGTACCAAAGCAGGAAACAAACTATTGAAACTGAGTTCTCTGGCAACGACAACAGTAAAGCAGTGGAGGCATCTTATCGTGAAGCAAAGCTCATCGCAAAGGCTGGAAAACCTCACACAATTGGTGAAAATTTGATTTTACCTGCCGTGAAAGAAATGGTTGGCGTGATGTGTGGAGAAAGCAGCTAAATCTGATTTCACTTTCAGATAATACAGTTGAGAGAAGAATAAATGAAATGGCAGATGACATAACTCAGAAGTTGGTTAAAAACATTCGAGAGAGTCCCTTTTATGCCCTACAGTTGGCTGAATCGACCGATATAGCAAACCTTTCCAACCTCATTGCTTATGTACGGTATGTACATAACTGAGAATTACAAGAGGATTTCCTTTTCTGTAAGTCACTGCCGAATCAATCAACTGCCGAAGCCATATTTGATATTTTGAATGCATTTATTGTTTCAAATGGAATAGATTGGTCTAAATGCGTGGGTCTGAGCACAGACGGAGCAAGAGCGATGGTGGGGCATCGTAACGGAGTCGTTGCGTGCGTGAGATCAGTTGCACCGCTCATGAGCTCCGTCCACTGCAGTTTACATCGAGAAGCACTAGCTACCAAGAAGATGCCCACAGATCTCAGATGTGTCTTGGATGAGGCTGTTAAAATAGTCAATTTCATAAAGACTAGGCCCCTTCAGTCACGTTTGTTTCGACTTCTCTGTGAAGAAATGGGAAGTGATCATGTTCAGCTTCTTTTACACACTGAGGTACGATGGCTTTCACGAGGCAGGGTGCTTACTCGTGTCTTCTAATTTTTTATCCGATTCAAAACTTCCCCTTTCGGACCGCCTCAGTGATTTTGAGTGGCTTGCAAAATTGTCCTACCGCTTTCTTCACTTCAGCCCGACATACAGCACTTAATAAATGCTAAACAACACCAACCTTTGCATAAGGTAAGTGACAAAGATTGTAGTTTATGAGGCCAGAAGGTTTTTTATTTATTTATTATTTATTTTCTTGCATGTTATCCATTAAGTTTGTGTCATGGCTCTTGTTTTCAGATTATTCACACAATGCAAATTAAAAATGGTCAGGACTAGGGTTTGATCGCTGTTTTCTCAGTTCTGTGTTCCCTCGTGTCTTTGTTTTTGTTTTTCCCTTCAACGCAGCAGCTGCATGCAGCGCAGCTGCTCATTGGTTTCTCGCCAGTTTTATCTCTCTTGATTTTTCACTCTATATCTGCTCTCAATTTGAGCTTGTCACTCGAGTCTGACTCTAGTCTTGCTTTGTGCAGTGCTCCAGTTCTCTGCCGGTTTTGACTGCTCGTCTCAACACTGCTCTGCATGTTCCCTCCTGGCTGCTTGCTCCGCTGACTGTCTACCCGCTGCCGACCTCTGCCTGGATCTGGTTTTCCCATTTTGCTGAGCGGTGCCAGCCCGAGTTATTTTCTGTTCATTGCCAGTTAATTCAATAAAGACAGTTAACAATCTAGCTTCTGAGTACTCCGTTATTAACCCAACAAATAGCGGGGTCAGTTAATTTTTTTGCAGTGGGCCGCGGAAACATATGTGTTTGGTTGTGTGGGCCGCGAGTTGAAAAAGGTTGGGAACCACTGACCTAGAGAAATAATTCTCACATGATGGATAACATAAATGGATTAGGACCTCAACAAAACAGCTAAGATACTAAGATCACAGATAATAAAGTGAAGAATCAGTCGAAACTGGCCTGATCCCTTTAGGCCCAAGCCCTGTTTTTCAGACTGCAGAGATCAGTCAAGCTGTCTGTCTCTTTTCTTTTCTGTGGGCCGCTCTGTCAGGCATCTGCCTTGTGACCAGCCCTAAAACTCAATTACCGCTCCTTTTAACTCATTTTGCTTGCCATTTTGAGTGAAATACTCTGCTTGTGCGCCACAATCAGTGACCTAGGAATTATAATGCCTAAAATAGGCTCAATAATGCTTTAAACAAACAAAAGCAAACAATGCTGCCATTTTAACCTCACAGAAAGACTTTCGCATGCGTCAGAAAGCACTCTGGACCAAAATTAATCAGTCACCCATTATTCTTTCTCCCCCGGCCTTCTTATTATTCACTCATTATTCTTTCTCTTCGCTTACCGAAGTTGACGTTGTATTCGCCACCCCTCTCACGGTACATCTGGTAAACAAAGAAGCAGGAAACAGGTTTGAGCAGCAGGCTCAGGATGGCCATGCCCCCACTAAAGCGGAACAAGTACAGTGCCGCGCTTGTATACTGGATTTCACCCGCTGCGTAGTACAGCCCAAAATGTACAATGTCAGTCAGGATGGTCACTGCCAACCCAATCAAGAACTAAATGAAGGAGAGCAGAGATCAAATATTAGTATGACAAATATACTATGCACAAACACATAAGAAGGTCAAAACATAATCTCAGCATGCTCATGGGCCATCTTGTAAACTCTAATCTGATTGGCTGGCTTTAAACAACTTCCAGGAGGAGGTCACAGAGATTTTTTCTATCAGGAATTCAAATGAATTCAAACTACGTTACAAATATAATCACATTTTATACATTACACACCTCACACATAATATTTTTCAGATAAACTCACCCCTAACTGGCACACAAAAATCAAACAAACTAATTTCTTGCTTTATATGTCAGTCAGATGCTCTTTTTCTGTCTAAGAGGGTGGTTTTTACCGACAGATGTACCTTACAGTATAAATTCTGGCTATGCAAGACTCAAGCTGTGGATTTCTCATCTGTCATCGTTAATGAATAAATTGTTTGTCTTTAAGTCTTCATAACCTAAAAAAAACATGTTCTTCTTTGATGAAAAAAATCACACCTACCATTAATACAGCGTCTATGGAGTCTCTCTGTGCAATGGCCCACACTCCCACTGCAAGAGCACTCATGTTCCCCAACACATAAGAAGTAGGAAGCCAGGTGATCAAACATGCCCTGCATACAAACATGCATTCAAACCTTTTAAGACTACTATTTTAATTAGGGCTGTCAATATAACTCAGTTTGCTAAAATAAATAAATAAAACAATCATGCGTTTTTTTTCATATAGCAAATTGCAAATTTTATAATAAGCAATTTTTCTACTGTCGAAGCATTCAAGCTTCAAGTACCACCTAAATGCAAAGCATATTTGCGACCTCCAGTTGCTACTACAGACAATGTACCACACTGAGAGAAGAGATCAATTAAAATGATTCAAAATAATCTATTACATAATTTGTTTATACAATACAATGTTTACATGGCTTCAAATGTTATAGCCTACACACACATTTACAGGCTTGACTTTTTTAGTCTGAAGAAGAAATGTATTTCCATTTCTGCTGAACTGAGAACTGGTGAAATTCCTCAGGTTAGTGTGGGAAAACATAAAAGAGAAAGGCAAAGGCACCGTAACTCTCACCAGACTGTCAGTAACCAGTGAACCAACACGATGGCCTGCAGAGAAAATACACACACACAGTGCAGCTCATGAGTAAATGTACAAATCTGTCCCCTAGACATAGGCCGTGGCTCAAACCCAGTAAGCATTAAGTCATGGGCGTTTTTGGGCCTACATGCTCAAAAATGTTGCTGCACCTATGATCTGAGGCATCTCTAAAAATCACTGTGCCCAGAACAAATACAAATACCTTTAATAAAGGCAACGCGTTTCTAAAATAATGAGGATATGAACCCATACAAAAGAAAAATTCTGTCCAAAATAAAGAAAATAAATGTATTTACAGCACTACTATATCCATTCAGAATCTTACTGGTTCCTGGTTATAATAAAATAATATTACCAGTTTTGAAACACAGCCATTGACATGCAATAGTAAGAGGTGGAATTAGAATGACGGAAGCACTACTGAGGAAATAATGTAACAAAATTGACAAAAAAGTTGCTTTAATGGATAATAGGTAATTGATAATAAAGTTACTGATAAATTATTTAACAAATTTAATGTTTCCTGTGTCATAAAGTGTAGAAATATGTTTAAATAAAACCACAATTTTCTTTTTTTCTTTTGATCTTGAAGGTTTTTGATGGATGATTAAGCAATGAATTTCTTTTTATCTCAATGTACTCACTATACAACACACATACTGTAACATAAATATATTACCTTGAGATTTATGGCTGGTATTTCCATAGTATCACTGCCCCTTTACTGATTTAGTGTCCCTCTGTAGTTTTCAGTATTTCACAAATGAAGCCTGAAACACTTTCATCGTAACTGTGTGTAACAGACGTTTGCCCAGCTCTCTGAAGTGACTGCAAACATCAACCATGTGACACCAGCCTGACCAGAGCCATGTGACTACACCTCCCTCCACTCATTACTCCATCTGCAAATCTGAGAGCAGGACAGCCAGTGTGTCTATGCATTGATGTCACTGTAAACAATTGTTTTAATTTCTACTGTGCATATTTACAATAATGTTTTCTGAATGTTATAGGAGAGATCAGGGCTCGTTGTCACATTTGGAAGTGTAACTAACTAGGAAATGTCTCAATACAGTAAAGGGTCACACTGTTCCCAACCACCCATAGTTTTTTGTTTTTTTTTACTTTTCCTTTATGTCTTCTGTCATTGTGCATGTTGTTTGGCACTAGAAAAATATCAATGCATCTAATCAGAGTTTAGACAGGTTATTCTTCAGCTCCCATTGATTTGTGGCTCATGTTATTTTAATACGCAGGCCTTTAAAGACTTGTCATAGCAGAAACAACCAAAATAAATTGCACATACCGCTTGGCACATTCATTAATACTAAATAAAATATAGCCTGTGCTCATAAATGATTTGTTAAATGCTCCTACACAAACACACATACACACACACTTATGGACATGAAATTACTAAATACAACAAAGCTGAATTTGATAGATCATGCTGGCAATCCAATTAGCCAGCTGTGGTCCATGATTTTAAGAACACCTGGGACAGTTCGTTGGAAGAATATGTCACCTAAGTCTGATGAATAGCCCAGATTTACTCAATTAGCTTAGAGGAACTAAAATCTACTTTGGAAGTTTTTCACGCGTCATATGGGAAATTAGTTTCTTTGTTGTTTGAGTGTCTGGTAGAAAGGTTCATCTTCCTGTTTGACCTCTGATATACATTAGGCTTGTCTTTACAAATTACAGTGTTATAATGCACATAAGATGTAGTTTGTGTGTGTGTTTGCTAAAGCCAGTTTCACTATTAAGCCAGTCACACTAGACTTTGAACGTACAAAATTTCTATGGACACTGGATGGTTTGTAATACATTTAAAATGTAAAATGATGCAATCCACTACATTTTACAGCAATGCTGCAAGATTTAAAGGTTTCGTTCTTTTATTTCTGCCTAGAGGTCACATTGATATTTTGATCTTCTATTGGTCAGACTTCTTCACTTGATGCAAATTTGCAGGACAGAGTTCAACAAACGTATACTTCAGAATGCACCAAAATTCAGATGAACTTGCATTTCCTATCTCCAGCATTCAGATATATATGAATAATCAATGTAGAAATAGAAGAACCAATGTAACGAAAAGTGTAGTGTGACTGCACCTTTACTCTTGTTCATTCTTATGAACAAACCCCTAATTTTAGTTAATTAAAGCATTTGTATGCCACTAATTCTAACATGTTGGTGCTATGGTCATGAAGGATACCTCAAAACGTGGCTTATTGATGAGAAATGTGCTATTCATTTTCACTCATTTAGCAATGTCTTGATAACCATGAAGAACACTGTAAAATCATGGCATTTAGGCATACACCACTTACATTTTCTACAGAATATGTCGAAAAACATACAATCTGTACAATCCTGTACTGATACACACATGATGTTTAGAAAAAAAGGAAGAATTTTCCGGATGTGTTACAACGTACTGCTATCACGCAACACAGTAAAATTTCCTGTGTTACTTAAATCACAGTTCCCTATCGATACTTCACTCGTACTGCGTCTGCTAAGACGCTATGAGAAAAAAATCATTTTTTCTCCTGAACTGAAGCCTTTTTCAATAACGCAGTGTAACTGCATGGCAATTGGTTCGTGCAGTTCACTTAAAAAACTAACCAATGGCTCGGCAGCGGTGCTGCACGAACCTATGGCCACGAAGCCCCCCAGAATGGGCGGGGCCATCTGGCTATATTAGCTGGGTACTTCGCCATAGGATTCAGATTTCTTCTCCTTCACCGACGACGACGTTCTTCGCTGACTGAAGAGCCTGCTCGCTGTTGACACGCCTCGCAGTGGAAAAGCGACCTCTCTGCTCGGCTGATTCGCCGCCTTCAGCGCCGCACAGCAGTGGTCCAGCTTCCCCTACCGCCATCCGGCGAGCCTTACAACGAGCAAATTTCTAAGAGCACATTTTTGCAGCGTTGCTTCAAATGCCGAGTCCTTATTGTGGTACGTGCAGGTCTCCACTGCACGCCGATGACGGCCACCGTGAGTGCGTTTCCTGCTTGGGGAAATCCCACACAGAATCCACGCTCACTGAGACGGATTGTTTCCACTGTGAGAACATGAGTCTCGCCACTCTGCATTCACGGATAGCTTTCTTTTCAGAGAGAGACTCCGCCCCTCGCGCCCTCCCGCTTTCTTCCCACCAGGAGCCTGTGAGGAAAAAGCAGCGGGGCAGGGGATCGCAGCGCTCGGATGCGAGCAAGTTCACGTCGGCTCAAGTCCCACGTGCCTCGCTCTCTCCTCACAGAGAGGTTTCCCCCATCCTCTTTTCCCAGCCTGACCAGCGTCCCTCTGCCAGCGAGCGATCTGGTCTCGTTCGGTGGGAGTGATGACGAGCTGCTGGATGACAGCATGTCATTAGCAGCCTCGGACGCAGAGGAGCTGTCGGGGTCGACTGCCGCCCCCGCCCCCCTACCATCGTCCGAGCCCAGCGACGTTAAGCCCAGGATGGACACCGAATTACTCTGTGTCTTCTCAAAAGCCGTCGAGGAGCTGGGATTGGAGTGGTCTCCACCAGAGGAGCCCTCCCGGAGCCGTCTGGACGAGTGGTTCCTGCCGGGGCGCCGTCAAGCCCTTCGTCAGCGAGCCTCTCCTTTTTTCCTGGAGGTCCATGATGAGCTCACCAGGTCGTGGCGCACCCCATACTCTGCACACCTCCGTACTTCCGCTTCATCCGCCCTCACTTCGGTGGACGGCGCTGTAAGGGAAACAAGTCAATTTAGCTCAAAGGGTATTCAAAATACATACACAATAAATGATTAAGACCTGATAGTCTGATGTGTGTGTTACATACATGATATGGAGTTATGCATTGAAATGATTAGTTGCTCAAGTCCTTTTAGTGTCATTTAGATGCATATTTACATGGAAATGCAGTTTCTGTGCCATTCTCTGAACATAAGGATACGTTCTGTGAAGACCAGAGAGGTTAAAATGTCTTTAAGGAATCTCAGTCTGTTCTTTGTCTCGAGGTGGGGGAAGTCAATTCCAAAGAGCTCGTGATTGTAGTTACTATCACGTGATGGTCATGCGGTCATCT
>NW_015554077.1:337035-339158 GCF_001515605.1 Sinocyclocheilus anshuiensis | reverse complement strand
TTTGGCTCCTCATGTTTCAACCATGTTTTGACCAAATCTTAGATTGTCTGATTCGGTCTGATACCCTACAGCGCTGAAGATAAGGGATACGAGAAGCTGCCTCCGCTGGACGATTCAGTGGCTGCGCATCTCTGCCCGCCCACTGCTATCGGCTGGAAGGCAAAGGCCGCCCATCCGTCCAAGCCGTGTAGGACGACTTCAGCCCTCGCTGGACGCACCTACTCCTCGGCTGGGCAAGCGGCGCTCCATTCAATGGCGGTCCTCCAGGTCTTCCAGGCCAAACTCCTCGCCAACACAGACGAGTCTGGCCCAGACCCAGCGTCGCTCAGGGAGCTGAGAAGCGTGACGGACCTGGCTTTGCGCGCCACCAAAGCAACAGCTCAGGCTATAGGGCGTTCCATGGCCAATCTCGTGGTCCTCGAGTGCCTCTTATGGCTGACCTTGACGGAAATCAAGGACACCGTGATTTCCCTTCCTTGGTGCTCCGATCTCCCCCACCGGTCTGTTCGGGCCAGCGGTCGAAGGATTCGCTGAGCATTTCACGAAGGCACAAAAGTCGTCCCAAACCATGCGACACTTGCTGCCAAAACGCTCTAGCTCTGCAGCTGTCGACGTTCCCGCTTGGCCAAACGCTACTCGTTTCCGAAGCGTCAGGGACCCTGGCCCAAGATAGCGCTGGACCTTGTGCCTCAGGTGTCGTCCTGATCTACGGGACAGAAAGAGGAGGGGACCAAGTCTCACTGCAGCTGGACCACCCCCCAAGCTGCCTCTCTTAAGCTGCCAATCACCCCGTCCAGTTCCGGGTGCAGTCAGCGATGTGTTTGCTGTAAACTCTGGGCCCGTTCAAGCACCGATCCGCTGTTATAGCGGGCAGATTAAAACACAAACATTTTCAAAAAGAGAGCAGATTTCCTGTTCCATGTAGCATTTGGACCAATCAGACACACAATTGTTCATTAGATTTAACAAATCAATTATTATTCATTAGATCAGGGTTCCTCAAATCTTGCCCTGGAGGGCCAATGCACTGCAGAGTTTAGCCCCAACTCTGATCAAACTCACCTACCTGTGATTTTCTAATGATCCTGAAGATATTGATTAGCATGCTCAGGTGTGTTTGATTAAGGTTAGAGCTAAACTCTGCAGGAAAGTGGATCTCGTGGGCGAGATTTGAGGATCCCTGCATTAGATTAACAAACAATCACAGACCCCTCACCCAACACCAGACTCAGTATCTGTCTGTGAACAATCTCCAGGCCAGGACACCTCAGCCAGATTAGATAAACTTTGCGACCTAAAAGTATATGAATAAAACAAGACTATGCGAAAGCAAATATGATCCAATATGTCAAGTCACCTTTATTTATATAGCGCTTTTAACAATACAGATTGTGTCAAAGCAACTTTACAGTATTAAATAGGAAAATAGTGTGTCAATAATGCAAAATTATTCAATTTTCAGTTAAAGGCAGTTCATCATTGAATTCAGTGATGTCATCATCCAGCTAAGTTCAGTTTAAATAGTATCTGTGCAATCAAGTCGACGATATCGCTGCATATTATGTGTAGGATATCAGACCGAATCAGACAATCTAAGATTTGGTCAAAACATGGTTGAAACATGAGGAGCCGAATTCCACAGAGGCCCAAGACAACAGGATGTTCATAAATCAGATCCTAGCACTAGCCAGTCTGAAGCAAGCCTAACCAACTCTTTCACAGAACAGCTTTCAACATTAACACAAAAGGAACACACTGATCATAACAACTCAGGAAGGAGATTGTCAATTTTAGGGCAAGTAATCAAGATTAAATGGCTAAAGAGATGACAGCATGACCCTCACGTGATAGTAAACACAATCACGAGCCCTGTAGATTGACTTCCCCCAACTCTAAAAAAGAACAGACTTTCAGAGATTCCTTACAGACCTCTTAATCTCTGGTCTTCATACATTCACAGAATGGCACAGAAACTGCCTTTCCATGCACCTAAATGACACTAAAAGGACTGTGAGCAACTAATAATTTCTATGCATAACTCCATATTATGTATCTAACCCACACATTAGACTATCACGTTTTAATCATTTATTGTGTATGTATTTTGAATAACTATTGAATAG
>NW_015554077.1:333943-334088 GCF_001515605.1 Sinocyclocheilus anshuiensis | reverse complement strand
TTAAACTGCCGATCTTGTTACTGTGCTAATAAATAGTGTTTTCACTATATTTTGGATATAAATATAATTGATGTTATTGATGTTATGCGGCCCGTTCAATGAATCGCTGGCCGTCTCAGTGATCAGCCGTAAAACGTCCAAATTC
>NW_015554077.1:333249-333474 GCF_001515605.1 Sinocyclocheilus anshuiensis | reverse complement strand
GGGGACATAATTACTGATTATAATGACTTATACTGTCTTTTTACGCATTGCGTTGCATATCGAGCCGCGTCAACATAAAACCAGGTCTGCATTTGTGATCTGAGAAAGGACAAGCAACAAGCGCTACTCTACACTGCTCAAAACTCGCGTTTGCATAGTCAGTGGCAAATTCTTTAAATATGAAAACATACTTACAGGCTGTGAGTCAGAAGCGCCAGACTGTCC
>NW_015554077.1:331660-333221 GCF_001515605.1 Sinocyclocheilus anshuiensis | reverse complement strand
GAATCTTATCTATGTACGAACAGCTCGTAACACTCCAAAGAGAAAGGAAAACTTGAAATCGCATCATTAAGCTTTTGAGGTATGGTATATCAAACATATGTATGTATGTATGTATCCTGTTGTTACCAGTGTTTGCACCTTGTTGTAAACTCTGCCCCCCCCAAGCTGCCTCTCTTAAGCTGCCAATCACCCCGTCCAGTTCCGGGTGCAGTCAGCGATGTGTTTGCTGTAAACTCTGGGCCCGTTCAAGCACCGATCCGCTGTTATAGCGGGCAGATTAAAACACAAACATTTTCAAAAAGAGAGCAGATTTCCTGTTCCATGTAGCATTTGGACCAATCAGACACACAATTGTTCATTAGATTTAACAAATCAATTATTATTCATTAGATCAGGGTTCCTCAAATCTTGCCCTGGAGGGCCAATGCACTGCAGAGTTTAGCCCCAACTCTGATCAAACTCACCTACCTGTGATTTTCTAATGATCCTGAAGACATTGATTAGCTTGCTCAGGTGTGTTTGATTAAGGTTAGAGCTAAACTCTGCAGGAAAGTGGATCTCGTGGGCGAGATTTGAGGATCCCTGCATTAGATTAACAAACAATCACAGACCCCTCACCCAACACCAGACTCAGTATCTGTCTGTGAACAATCTCCAGGCCAGGACACCTCAGCCAGATTAGATAAACTTTGCGACCTAAAAGTATATGAATAAAACAAGACTATGCGAAAGCAAATATGATCCAATATGTCAAGTCACCTTTATTTATATAGCGCTTTTAACAATATACCACCAGGCATTTCCTGGGTTTCTTCTGCGAGGCGTAGGCTATTTGGAGTTTCAGCGCGAGAGCGCCCTCTGGCCTTTGGATGGAGATTTACTGCTGATCACAGAACCGTGCTTCACTGAAAGATACGCATGACAATTGCTGCTTCTGTCGAATCGCGATTTCGATTCCATTTCGTTTTATCGTGCAGCACTACTCTGTATGTACATTCGTGAAGGTGTCTCTTGATTGTAGATTGACAATGATGTACCCCTCCAGAATATTCTTGATTTCTGTTGATGTTATGAGGGGGGTTTTCTTCACCAAGGAAAGGATTTTGCGATAATCCATTTAAGTTGTCTTCCCTGGTCTATCAGGCCTTTTGATGTTGTTGAGCTCACCAGTGCAGAATGTAGCCAACTGTTGGTTTTTGCTATCTCTCTTATAGATTTATGTTGTTTTTTCAGCTTAACGATGGCCTCCTTCATTTTCATCAAGATCTCCTTGGACTTCATATTGGTAGCACCAGTCAAACAGCTTCCAAATGCCAATTTGATATCTCATATCAACTCCAGATCTTTTATCTGCTTAATTTGTCCTGAAGTAATGAGGGAATGGACAGCACATGGTCAATTAACCTCTTCTTAGTCAACTGTCCAAATATTATTGAGCCCCTGAAAATGGAGGTACTTTGCTTGAAATGCTTTGCTTAGGATACTTCCGGACCTGACTGTATGTATGTATGTATGTATATATATATATATATATATATATATATATATATATATATATATA
>NW_015554077.1:325820-331501 GCF_001515605.1 Sinocyclocheilus anshuiensis | reverse complement strand
GTTGAATCATGAACACTGACCTTAATTGAGGCAAGTGAGGCCTGCAGTTCTTTAGATGTTGTTCTGGGTTCTTTTAATGACCTCCTGGATGAGTTGTTGTTGCGCTCTTGGAGTAATTGTGGTAGGCCGGCCACTCATGGGAAGGTTCACCACTGTTCCAAGTTTTCGCCATTTGTGGATAATTGCTCTGACCCGCCTGGGTGTGGCTAGTGAAATTTAACTCAGCTTTCTAAAATAATGTGGTTAATCACAGTTCTTTCATGATTTAACCGAAGGGGGCAATTACCTTTTCACGTAGAGCCAATTAGGTTTGGACAGCTTTTTCCCTTAATAAATGAAATCATCATTTAAAAACTGCATTCTGTATTTACTTGCATTATCTTTGTGTAATAATAAATTTGTTTGATGATCTGAATCTAATAAGTGTGACAAATATGCAAAAAAATGTAAAAAACGGGAAGGGGGCACAAACCTTTTCACGGCACTGTAATATAATATAATATAATATAATATAATGTATAATTTGTACTACCCCCCATCCAAATAACAATAAATCATTTTCAAAACATCAATTATTATTAAAAACATCACCTTTTAATCATTAATACTATTATTACTACTACAGTTATTGCTGTATTATACAGTATATTACATATTTACTGTGCTTACAAAATATATAATATAATATATATACTTTTCACGGCACTGTATATATATATATATATATATATATATATACAGAAAGATGCAAGAAAAAATGTAATTGATAAATTGAGAGGGGAAAATATGTAAAATTATCACACATTTAAACATTTTTAAATACTTTTAAATTCATGTTTGAACAATGTTTAATATTTTAAGTCAACATGAAAAAAATTTCTAATTTTCTATTTTCTTTTTTAATTTCAATACAAATATAATTTTCAAAGCCAATTTAACCTAGATTTTAAGAAGATTTTTTCTTTATTGAAGACACATTATTATTGACCCACATGAAGTTCTGGTGTTAAGCTTGCATTGTGCAGGTGGAGTCACCTGGGGGCCCTGTTGTTCAGCTCACACTGTACTCTCTGAGGGACCCTCATTTAAAAGTTGCAGTGGGCCCAGTGGTTATCTCAAACTGTGTACATGAATGGCCTGGAGGCTTCAATGGTCAGACAGTATGCACCTAGGACCACAGTGTTAAGTTTCCTTTTGCAGTCTGAAGCCATGCAGCCTGTGGCTTTAAAAGGCCCCTGGCATTCAAAGGCCTTGTGTGGCACTAGCCTGGTCCATTAAATAGCACTAATGTGCCAAAAATTGATTTGGGCTCTACCTCGCAAATATTGATATCGGGTAATATATTGAAGGTGAAAAACAAGAAACAACGATACTCTGGAAGGAAGTGTGACTCAGAATACACAAAAAGAATGAAAAGATAAATAAACAGCAAGGAAGGCAGAAGGACACAAAGACACAGAAAGCAAGGTCACCTGCTCTGCAGAGAGCCTTCCAGTCCCTGGACAGAGACGATGCCACAGACTATTAGTCAGTTTAGAGGACACATCCGTGCATTATAGAGCTCTCTGAGGAAGTTTTTCAGAGGCATCAAACACTGCCTGAGGTTCTAGATTCAATGGCAAGCCCAGGCTCTACCACCAGTGTTCAACTTTTTGTGTCATTGTGCTAATAAAATTATGTTTAAGCCATACATTGCATTTTTTGATTAATATCAAAATTCCTGTAGTTCAGATAAATCATGCGATTCACTTCGAACTAATTATTTTGCAAACCACTCTGAATTTTGCAGCACAATTAAAAACATTTTTTTTTTTAATAAATAAAAATTATCTAATCAAAAGTAATATGTATCTTCTCCTGCCTGTTTAGATGATATTGTTTAATCATCATGTTTCATTATAATTCACTGATGCCTTATATGAGAATGGTTTGATGTTTCAACTTGATATGGCCAGCATGGTCTGAGGATAATCTCACATAAATTTGCACTCCAATGAGTGCTATAAAAGAAAGTATGTACCAAGAAATCTAATGCAATTATGGTTGAAATCTGCTGGTTAAAATAATTTTTTTAAACAATTTTGTGACATATTTTGCCTACATATTTTGTCAACTTCTCATGTACTCTCAGGGTATGGTGCTGATGATATATTCGTCACAATACGTTAATGCCTTGATAAAACACAGCATTTTACAACAAAATTTAAAACGATGACAAAATATGGCTGACCTAAGAGTGTGATTTTTTTGCCTAAACAGTTAATCACAAACTCCATCATCCCACAGCTAATTTTATTTCAACTCAATTGAGCAGTCACCTGTTCAGATTTGTTTCAGTGTTCTGTATGCATTTAACACTGTGAATGACATGAACAATAAAACCATTAGAATCGGCTGTGAGGTGGGATTGCAGGTTTTGTTGGTTTGGGGAAAATATCACATCTAGGAGCACTGGATATAATGGTAAGAGTAAGATGGTAGTATACTATCATAAAAAAGCCAATGAGTCAAGAAAAAGATTAGGAAAAAATAACATATTATATTCAGTTTAATCATTGTTGCATTGTGGGATACAGTACTAAGCACAGTATGCTTTCATGTATACTGCACATATGTGACCCTGGACCACAAAATCAGTCATAAGGGTCAATTTTTTCGAAATTCAGATTTATACATCATCTGTAAGCTGAATAAACAAGCTTTCCATTGATGTATGGTTTGTTAGGATAGGACAATATTTGGCCGAGATACAAATATTTGAAAATCTGGAATCTGAGGGTGCAAAAAAAAAATCTAAATATTGAGAAAATCGCCTTTAAAGTTGTCCAAATGAAGTTCTTAGCAATGCATATTACTAATCAAAAATTTAGTTTTGATATATTTACAGTAGGAAATTTACAAAATATCTTCATGGAACATGATCTTTACTTAATATCCTAATGATTTTTGGCATAAAATAAAAATCTATCATTTTGACCCATACAATGCATTTTTGGCTATTGCTACAAATATACCCCAGCGACTTAAGACTGGTTTTGTGGTCCAGGGTCACATATTAGCAAGTAAGTAGAAAGCCATCAGTGTATCCCATGCATTTAGAACATGGACCTACAGTAGCAGTGCATTGTAGCATGAAGTGTACTATTTCAAATATAATTGTTGTCTACTAATCGCGCAGTTGTAGGGAAACTTCATATTTTTTGTGACCTAAATATTTGCAATAATATGTACAATATATCACAGTGTGCCATCATCTCAACAGCATCTGTGATAGAGGGGGGAAAAACTGTTAGGATCCTAGTGTCCTTAGTTAAGTTTATTTCTGGTGTATCAGTTAAAACTAATTGACAATTTATGGAGCTTGAGAAATTTCAAGTTGAAAACAAGGTAACAGAGAAAGAGAAAAAAGAAAAAAAAAACTTTACAAAGACTAAAGCATATCTACAGCCCCACTAACATAAAAGTGTAATAAACAGTTAAAACAAGACAGTGACATGACACAGAGGTGTGTCAGACCATAAAGAAGCTCAGTGATTTAAACTGACAAGTCATCCATCTCTCCCTCAATCTCCTCTGTCCATCTCTATCCCTCCAGTCTAACCCATACAGGTAACAATCACTCAACCATCCTTTCTGTCGTTAAAGAAGAGCACATTCCCTGTCCATGATAACATCTCTCAATAAAAGAAGCTGTTTGGTACTTGAATAAATAAAGCATATATTACAAATAAACCAAACAAATCAATATCCATGAATACAGGAGTAGCAGTAGTTATTGACAGTAGTATAACAATAATCAGTAGAAAAAGCCTTCCATTCAGACACAAATTATTCTGTTCAAACTTAAAATTAACTTTTGACAAACAGCAGGGTTGGGCAAAATTCATACTTTAAGAATCGGCTTCCTTGAAATTCATAAATGTGAACTGCAAAATTCAATTGGCCACAGTCAGAATGTTGAATTGGTATTTGAATAACAGAAAGAGGAATTGACTGAATAGTAATTCTACCTAGAAATTTAAGTTTTATGACACAGCATAGCTGCATCGTCAATTTAATCAGTTATTGTTATTGTGCTTATTTAATCCCTAATACGCACAAATAATTTTTCTTTGAACAGACATATTTCTATATAGTAAATACATTGTTTAACTTCCAACCAAGGTTGTGTTTTATCTTGTGTTTCATGGAACTCATAGCTGAGCGTTCTGCAGCGCAAAGTGCAGTTCTGTACCGGGTGAGATACTGAGCAAGTTTACTACATTAGAAAAGCCATACATATGGAGCTGATTATGTGATGCCAATGTCAAAATGTATTTATTTACAAATCATGTGCTATGGTGAAAGCATTTTGAGGTTATGCTATAATATTGTGCAAGGAACCACACAAAAATATTTGTTATTAATAGAAAATCTGTCCCCATAATCATCATTTTGAAAATAAATAAAAAAGTTGCTGCCATTTTACTGACTCTAGTGTTCATTTCAGCTGGAAACTTTGATGAATTGTGTGTAAAGGTATGCTTTTAGAGTTTTGCAAAATTGTAGGTAGAGGCGTCTTTTTTTTTCCAGATTTTAATTATGCCACCATGCATCACAAAAAATCATCAAATTGTTTTCAAATAATTTTATAAAAAATAAATACTGACCAAATTTGAATCTATCAACTACATTATATATTGAGCTTATCCACACAAGTGTACTAATAATAAAATCATATTAGAAAAGTCAGTGGTCCATTTATTAGTTGGCTTTGATTAATTCCATGGTCCAAAAAAGTATTTGATTTTAATAGGTGGCATTTCAAAATTTTATTATTAATATCATCTAGAGTTTCTAGAAATATCCCATATGTTGTGTGTGACAATATTCGTGGTTAATTCAAACTGAAAAATAAAATTCTACTTTCGGTTTCAAATTACAATTCTGTATACTGATTGCTACCTCAATTCAAATTCAAGAATTTAAAAGCCATTCTAAATTTAATTCTGGATGGTGCACAACCCTGACAGGCAGATGAACAGTGTATGTACATTTATACTGTGGGCTGAGGACGTTTAACGTTGACCCACATTCTTCAAAGCTCAGTCCATCATCAGTCATGGGGTATCTCTCTATATGTCAGATGGTGATGAAGGCTCCTTGGTTGCTGTTGGCTGATTCTGGCTCCACACAGCGGCCCCGTCTTCGGGTCACTCTCCTCTTGCGGTGGAACTTGGCATAACAACGCAGACCTAAAGAATTTGACATTTACATTTATTATGTTTCATTTATTACATGTTCCCAGGTTAGGGCCATCATGTAATAAAAAAAAATAAAAAAAAATTCTTTAAAGGGGTCATATGATGCGATTTCAATTTTTCCTTTCTCTTTGGAGTGTTACAAGCTCTTGGTGCATAAAGAAGATCTGTAAAGTTGCAAAGACTAAAGTCTCAAATCCAAAGAGATATTCTTTATAAAAGTTAAGAGTCAACCACTCCTACCTAAAACGGCTCGTTCTAACACGCCCCACATGTCTACGTCACAATGTGGGAAGATTTGCATAACGCCACCCAAATGTTCACGCAAAGAAAGAAGGCGTAACTTTAATTCTTGCTTTTGCTGCCGCTGCCATGTTGTGGAGTCGCTGTGTGTTTCGTTGTGAAAGCGAAACTACTTTGTTTGGCCTTCCAAAAGAGGAC
>NW_015554077.1:323179-324873 GCF_001515605.1 Sinocyclocheilus anshuiensis | reverse complement strand
AGTATAAGTCATTATAATCAGTAATTATGTCCCCACTGGATGCAACAAATGCCTCATTTGTAATGGGTTTTATTGGTTTTGTCTCGTCCTGCTGGGAGACGGCATCACAGTATGGTAGGGGCGTAACATTTTCGTCACACGCTTGAGGCATTTGGCCAATCACAACGCACTGGATAGCTGGCCAATCAGAGCACACCTCACTTTTTTAGAACGATGAGCATTGTAAAAATCGACGCGTTTCAGAAAGGCGGGGCATAGAGGAGAAACAATAATGTACATTATATGGAAAATAATGTGTTTTTTTAAACTTAAAGCGCATAAACACATTGCATTACACCAAATACACAAAATAATGTTCTTTTTAGCAACGTCATATGACCCCTTTAAGCAAAATTCACTTTTATTTCTTTTTCATTATTTATTTATTTATTTATTTGTGAAATACTGTATGACCCAGACAGGTTTTATGAGATTCCTTTTTACATTTTGTTTGTATCGCTCTAGAATGTTACCTTCTAAGTAAACCAAAAAAAGTCATACCCACCCTCCTCACACATGCAGTCATCATAACACTTGTTGTTTAGGCCGCGATTGTGAGGTTTGCACTCATGTTCTCGCAGGTCACAACAGGAACCTGGTCGTAGCACAACAAGATAAACCACAAATGTAAACACTGGCAAGTA
Source organism: Sinocyclocheilus anshuiensis (assembly GCF_001515605.1). Lineage (NCBI taxonomy): Eukaryota > Metazoa > Chordata > Actinopteri > Cypriniformes > Cyprinidae > Sinocyclocheilus > Sinocyclocheilus anshuiensis. The sequence goes on along the minus strand of NW_015554077.1, from coordinate 324,190 downwards.
TTTTATAGTATTTCTTACTAATACATATCATATTAAATAAACAGTTCACTGAAAAAAGACAAGTAAATTCTGTCATCATTTACTCATCCTCATATCATTCTAACCCAATATGGCCTTTTCTACTGTGAAACAGAAAGTGTATTTTGGGAAAAAGAAAGAAAGAAAGAAAGAAAGACCACTCTTTTCTATAGAAGGGCTATATTATAGTGTTTTATTGTTCCAACAAACTTTTGCAAACATCATCGTAATGTGCATGTTGTGGTTGAAAATATACTGTACAGCTAACTCGTGGTTAGAAGCATATGACTTAGGGCTGCACGATTAATTGAATGCGATTGTCATGCGCATTTTGTTAGTAAAGCCGGTTCTGTAATCAGCAGTAAATCATCACGTGCTTTCAGATGGAGCAGCATTTACTACACAGAGCCGTAGTTCACTTACAAGTTACGCAAAAAAATCGCAGACGATTTTATTGCACGATTGTGAAATCGAAGAAATCGTTCGTGATAATGACAGCTGTTTGCATAGCTTCTCAGTGAACTACGTACGGCTCTGTTTAATAAATGCTGCTCCATCTGAAAGCATGTGAAAATACCACATTTAATAACATGTTTTTACTCCAAACTCACTTCATAACGTCAGTCGAGTGTTTGAAATAAATCCTTCTGTGAGATGATGTGGCTTCTTAAACAGAATAAGGCACGCAACATATTTCATAGTATTCTAAGCAGTGATAAAGGCATTGTATATAAATATACAAGTATATAAATATACTTTATTTTAATGAAAATTATAATAATAATAATAACTCAGATAAACCATATATTGTCATAATCGTGTGTTTATTAGTCACGTTGAATTAATAAAAGCAGTTAAATCTTCTGTTTATCCAGCTACCACTATAGGCATTTCCTGGGTTTCTTCTGCGAGGTGTAGGCTATTTGGAGTTTCAGCGCGAGAGCGCCCTCTGGCCTATGGATGGAGATTTACTGCTGATCACAGAACCGTGCT
>NW_015554077.1:307028-316375 GCF_001515605.1 Sinocyclocheilus anshuiensis | reverse complement strand
CTCTGTCTTTTGTTCATGGCCCCAAATATTGCAAGCTGTAGCGATATGCATGTTGCGATATCGATATTTTGATAATTTCGATATATTGCACAGCCCTAATGTTAACATTTTTTTCAACAAATGATTTTAGTTTAAGTGTTTAATTTAGTCAAAATCTAAATGGCTCAACATAATTTAAAGATCAAACTAGGGTTGCACGATTAATTGAATGCGATTGTCATGCGCATTTTGTTAGTAAAGCCGGTTCTGTAATCAGCAGTAAATCATCACGTGCTTTCAGATGGAGCAGCATTTACTACACAGAGCCGTAGTTCACTTACAAGTTACGCAAAAAAATCGCAGACGATTTTATTGCACGATTGTGAAATCGAAGAAATCGTTCGTGATAATGACAGCTGTTTGCATAGCTTCTCAGTGAACTACGTACGGCTCTGTTTAATAAATGCTGCTCCATCTGAAAGCATGTGAAAATACCACATTTAATAACATGTTTTTACTCCAAACTCACTTCATAACGTCAGTCGAGTGTTTGAAATAAATCCTTCTGTGAGATGATGTGGCTTCTTAAACAGAATAAGGCACGCAACATATTTCATAGTATTCTAAGCAGTGATAAAGGCATTGTATATAAATATACAAGTATATAAATATACTTTATTTTAATGAAAATTATAATAATAATAATAACTCAGATAAACCATATATTGTCATAATCGTGTGTTTATTAGTCACGTTGAATTAATAAAAGCAGTTAAATCTTCTGTTTATCCAGCTACCACTATAGGCATTTCCTGGGTTTCTTCTGCGAGGTGTAGGCTATTTGGAGTTTCAGCGCGAGAGCGCCCTCTGGCCTATGGATGGAGATTTACTGCTGATCACAGAACCGTGCTTCACTGAAAGATACGCATGACAATCGCAGCTTCTGTCGAATCGCAATTTCGATTCCATTTCGATTTATCGTGCAGCCCTATGTGGCATGTGGATTTGATGCTCTTGAGCAAAAAAGCAAGCTTATATGCAGGAGATATTATATATTATATATTTTGTCATAATACAAAATGTTGTTTATTGTTTGTCACAGCAGGTTAGGATAAAAGATATATATGGAAGAGATTTTAGAAGAGAGCTTTTTAGTGCCTTGATGTAATGTAAAAACTCCTAATAGTACAAAAGTACAAAGCAAAATACAATTAATTTTTTTCTTTTGATTTCTTGGTAAAATGACCCAGACATGTTCCTGACTAAACCAATGTGGTTCGGACAATGTTATCACGGTGTGAGTAGCTGGGTAATTTATTCAACGACACATCATACTAGTTAGGCAGAGTGTTATGTCACTATTCTGATTGAAAAGATCAGACTCAAAGGGTTAATCTCATTCGCTCATGAATGTGCCCAGAAGACTTTTTTTTTTTTAAATGCTCCTTCTGTGTTCCATGGAAAAAAAAAACATACAGGTTTGGTACAACATGATGAAAAGTAAGTAATGACAGATTTGTAATGTTTGGGTGAACTATTTCTTTGATAATTGTAATATAAAAACAATCATAGTGGTGCACTGACCAGGGAGGCAGTCGAGATGATGGTCACATGGGTCAATGACATCAGCATCAAGCGTTGCGTTCCCATTACTTTTGTTTTTGCCACGACGTTTATCTTTATTGGGGAAACAGACAGACACAGGCCTCCTATGAAATCCTTTATTCAGAAATCAGCTGTGAGTTTGCAAATTATTTACGCTTAGAGGTTTAAAGATCTGGGAGAACTATATCCGATCTTATAATCAAATATTTATCCAGATCTTTCAATATATCTTGGTCTAAACACCCCAAAGATTTTGGTCTTGAATATCTGGGTGAAAAAATCTTTAAAAAAACCCTGCTGCAGGAAACAAATCTGACAGACTGTAAAATCACTGTTATTGATTAGACTTGAGAATGTCCTTTCATACCTTTTCTTTTGTTGGCTGGCCAAGTGTCTACAGGCTTCATATCCTCATAATCAGTCCAGTCAAAGAGGGCCATGTCCAGAGTCGGCATCACCTCCCCTTGAGCCTTCCCTCGACCCGACTTCTGAATGAGACAGATTTAAAACATGGTTTTAGAAAGGTTTATTCTGGGTGATCCACTTGACACTTTTAACCCTCAATCTGTCCTTGGAGTCAATATGACCCCAATCAACTATTACTTGATTCCCTTCATCTCAGTGGAATAAGATTTTGTGACTTTTTTACATTTTCTACCTATATTCACATAAAAAAACTGGGGTTGATTCGGTTGTTCTGAAGGTATGTAACATTTTTTTTACTAATCTGGTATTTGGGGTCAACCCCACATTGAAATGAATGGGAAATGCAAAAAAATCTATATACAGTGGGTACGGAAAGTATTCAGACCCCCTTCAATTTTTCACTCTTCGTTATATTGCAGCCATTTGCTAAAATCATTTAAGTTAATTTTTTTTCCTCATTAATGTACACACAGCACCCCATATTGACAGAAAAACACAGAATTGTTGACATTTTTGCAGATTTATTAAAAAAGAAAAACTGAAATATCACATGGTCCTAAGTATTCAGACCCTTTGCTGTGACACTCATATATTTAACTCAGGTGCTGTCCATTTCGGCTTCACAACAACTCTGTGACTGTTCTTGAATGGCCCAGCCAGAGCCCTGACTTAAACCCAATTGAGCATCTCTGGAGAGACCTAAAAATGGCTGTCCACCAACGTTTACCATCCAACCTGACAGAACTGGAGAGGATCTGCGAGGAGGAATGGCAGAGGATCCCCAAATCCAGGTGTGAAAAACTTGTTGCATCTTTCCCAAAAAGACTCATGGCTGTATTAGATCAAAAGGGTGCTTCTACTAAATACTGAGCAAAGGGTCTGAATACTTAGGACCATGTGATATTTCAGTTTTTGTTTTTTAATAAATCTGCAAAAATGTCAACGATTCTGTGTTTTTCTGTCAATATGGGGTGCTGTGTGTACATTAATGAGGAAAAAAAATTAACTTAAATGATTTTAGCTGCAATATGCAATATAACAAAGAGTGAAAAATTGAAGGGGGTCTGAATACTTTCCGTACCCACTGTATTTTTTTTTTCATTTGTCAAAAAAAATCTATAAATCTGGCATAAATCGGAAAATTTCCACACAGAAATGAAGGCCTGGTAAAAGAGCACAAATGCAATGTAGAAAAGACATGCTCACTCACATGCACATGCACATGCACACGCGCGCACACACACACATGTGTGACTGCAACAGAGAGCATTTTTATAGAAATTGGCAAATAAAATCAATAAATCCTGCATAAAATGGCCACACAAAAACAAAAGCCTGATACTAGAGCACAAATGCAATGTGGAACGAGCATACTCACTCACGTACATACACACACGTGCACAAACTCTCTCTCTCTTTCTCTCTCTCCCTCTCTCACACACACACACACACACACACACACACACACACACACACACCCCATTCATATTCTGGGGGGGGGGGGTTGTGTGTGGTTTTTATTTACATTTAAGTTAAATAAAATTGTTTTGATTTTACTTTTTAGATTGAAAAAACAAGTTTTAGTGACAACTTGTGTGGCATTTTTGCAAATTTATGTGGCATTATTGCAAAAGCGGGCACTTCAAAATACCTCAAACAACAACAACTAATTCTAACCTTTGAGAAAAATACTGTTTTTAAAGTATTTTATAATGTTTCAGTATATATTTACAAAATATATATCAGAAAAGTTGTGAGAGTAGCAGTTAGGGGAAGTCGTGGCCTAATGGTTAGAGAGTCGGACTCGTAACCCAAAAGGTTGCGAGTTCGAGTCTCAGGTCCGGCAGGAAGGTGGGGGGAGTGAATGTACAGCGCTCTCTCCCACCTTCAATACCACGACTGAGGTGCCCTTGAGCAAGGCACCGAACCCCCGACTGCTCCCCGGGCGCTGCAGCATAAAAGGCTGCCCACTGCTCCAGGTGTGTGTTCACGGTGTGTGTGTGTTCACTGCTGTGTGTGTGCACTTTGGATGGGTTAAATGCAGAGCACTAATTCCTAGTATGGGTAACCATACTTGGCCACATGTCACGTCACGTCACGTTAGTCACTTCCAGAAAAATGAATGGATCTCTATGGGCCTCTGCTGGATATATATGGTCATTACACTTTTTTTTTTTTTTCAAAAACTGTCATTTCTACAAGTTTTTCTCTAACCAGCAGATGGCATAATTCTACACCTAACACCTAGCTCAATATCCAGAAACAACTTAAATCAAATTTAGATCATCATTTAAGTGATTTTTTTTTCATGAAAATATAATATTTAACATGCAAGCTAATGGTGTGGTTGAGGATTTTTGTGGTAAATAGGTACAAAAGTACTTAATATCTCCCAAAACACAGCTCTAATGTATAGATGAGAAGTAAACAAAAAAATGGTATATTATTTGTATGATTAAAAATGTATATATTTTTAACAATTACTCTTTCAATTTTGGGGTCATATTGACCCCAAATACCATTAGTGTAAATGAGAACCATATGAGGGTTAAGCAAGGTGCTAACTCAAAACCTGTGATATAACAACTTTGCATTGATCTATATTACAGGATAGCTGTACTAACAACATTAAAATAGCTACGAAATTCTTAAAGATACTAAATAATATCCAGAATGCTAACTTCTGTGAAGTTAAATATTGTGCTTGTCCTGGCTCACCCAGTCAGAAAAAGCATCACGTTTAGTGACAGCACCACCTTCTGGTCATCTTCTGGACAAAAGGCTTTTTGTATTTTTAGTACTAAAGGCATTTTCTGCATAATTCAAAAAGCAATAAGCAGTTATGCCATCACAATAAATAAAGCTCTGGGTTTATAATTACAGGTTATGAGTTCAAATCCCACATGGGATGATGTTGAGATTGTTCCTCTGTTGAGATTGATTTTGTCTGGCATTGCATTTAGTGGAATATAGCCTGTGCTTGTCCCTGTAATTGTTGCATACACCTATATTGTTTTTCACCTTCTACACAGCTTTGGAAGCTTTGATAAGATTTTTTAATATTTTATCTTTGAAATAATGTACACTGATAAATATTGCATAATGAGACTGGGGACATTTAAAACCATAAATAGGCTCAATGTTGATAACATGTTGATATTAATTTACAATTAACTGCCTGGCCTCACACCATGATTCCAATTTAAAGGGCTCTTGATGTCCAATTTTTTAATCATTTTTAAATACAAGTGTATGAAAGACATGAAAGGCTTGATGACCAGTCATTTTATTAGTCATTAGACAAAAATACTACTCCATGCTTTATAATTAAAGATCTAGGTGTTACATTAGAAAGCAAATTGCTTTTTGAAAATCATATTTTCCATGTTACCAAAACAGCATTCTTCCACCTTTGAAACAATGCCAAGTTACGGAACATTATCTGTTTCTAATGCAGAAAAGCTATACTCCATGCATTACTGACCTCAAGACTAGATTATTGTAGTGCACTGCAAAGTGCCTGCCCTGCATCCGTAAACAAGCTACTGATGATTCAAAATGCAGCTCCTAGTGTTCTTGCCAGGTCAAATAAAAATGTATTATCTTATCACACCAATTTTATCATCTCTAGACTGGCTAACTCTCAAGTTCTGCTTTAGTTTTAAAATATTGCTACTGATGAAGCCCTAAATAGTTGAGCTCCTTTGTATTTAACAAAACCTCTATCTCATTACAATCCATCATGCTCTTTAAGGTCACAAAACTCTAGGATATCAAAGTCCACTATAGAAGCTTTTCCACATTTCGCTTCTAAACTCTGGAACAGCCTTCATGATAATGGTCTGCACTCAGATTCACTCTCTCAGTTTCAATGTGGATTAAAGACATCTCTCTAAAGCACATCTCAGAATTCCAGTTATGTCTAATGAAATTGTAACAAAAGCACATCATCTTTGTCTAAAATAACATGCACAGCAGTTATGCTAATCATTTTGCTTTCTGGTTTCTATCTTAAGATGCCCATCCTGATGTTGCACCAATTCCAATTTGGGTCCAGCATCACATGTGAAGACTTCAGATGACTTACGAGACTGACAAATATTATCCATGTCATAACCATTACGATCACAAGCTGAATCGTCGCCTTAAGGATAGCATCATTTTGTCTAACTAAACCTTATTTTTTTCTTTTTTATTATAATTTTTTATAGTGCAAATTTTAGTGAATTGTGTTAAATCCACCTAGGGTCAATTTTTACATAATTTTAGAACTTCAGCGTAATACAAGGGTTAGAAAGATTAAAGCAGATGTAAGGAATTTAAGGAAATGTTCCCCATATTTATTAGATCCCAAAGACACTGTCACGCTGCTACATGCATTTTCCGTAAAGCTGCTTTGACATTTTATGTACTGTGAAAAGCACTAAACAAATAAATGTGACAAAGCAAGAAAGAATGAAAGAAAGCAAGAAAGAAAGACTACAAAATCAATGTGAAAGTAATAAAAGTAGACCTGATTGACAGTCTTCACATACAATATCCATGACTGCAAATCCCAATTCTAAAATTCCCTTGGATTTTCCATGTCCATTGAAACCCTAAATAGAGCTGTATGAACATTCAAAATCTATGCTTTTGTGTTCTAAAGGAGCTAGATTTACTAAACAAGGCAACTTGGTGTGAGACTGCAATCCCATATGAGCACTGATGGGAATGGAAAGTTCTGCAAGTGATCTACTGACATTGTGCAAATTAAAGAACACAGACGCAGTGAACTTATTTCCATAATGAACAACACGATCCAAAAAACAGTAAACTGACTACCACAAATTTTAGTAAACACAATATATAATTCATTTAAATACTCTCCTCACATCTATTTTCCTAAAATCAGCCACAAAAATGACTTTTCATTGCTAATTTTTCACTGCATGTCTTTAGCAAATCCTGACACTAGTGTTTTTTTTTAAACCACCAAAAGAGGGTTTGCGCTGGTGCAAGCTATTAGTAAATCTGGCTCCTAGATGTGTATACACTGAAGTCTGCACTCTAAAGCTTCTGGAATCACATGCTGATATGTGTGTGATCTCTTGTAGAGTCTGTGTCTTTGCCAGCGGCTGGAGCAGCAGCGGCACAGACGCAGTGCAAGTGAACAGCATTGAGGACGGTGCTCTTCTGGGAGTTGAATGACTGGAGAGGCGAAGGACAGAGAGAATCTAACCAGAGTAATAACTGACTTCTGCTGCTCATTCCCTCAGCAATACAAGGAAAAAACACTGCGTGCTATTCAAAATTGCTTTTGCATCACGTTTGAGAACTGGATCATTTATGACATGCCATCAAGATACCACATTCTCTCAGTTTCCCTCTTGACATTTTATTTCATGATCAAAATATACCTTAGTTGTAGTAGAGATAGATGGATAGGTATATCGATTGTCTCTAAAGACTACAGCTGATCTACTAGAGGAATGGCAGTTAGATTAAGAGCAAACTAAAGATCTGTCTTTGTATTTCATCTAAGGCTGTTAGTGATCAAAGCCTAATTAGAACTGTCCAAAGTACTTTAAGTCATTGAACTGCAAACCACAGCATTTGAGTAGCAGCTGAGGGTTTGTGTGTTACAGTCTTAATTCTCCATTGACACACACTGTATGTAGCCATACCACTAACACATGCTTCTATACCATTTGGCATTATAGTGCATACTGGCATTAGAGTTTTGCACACTAACCTCATGCAGCTTTGACAGACTTGTTCTGTCAGTTCATCAAGATGTAATCAAATGTTTCTTCAAGCATGTCTGTTGCTTGTATCCGAGCAACAGCATTTCTTGTTAAATTTCCGAGATGTCTCACAAGTCTCACATCACAGTCGCCGAAAGATGAAAAAAAAAAAATTACATGTCATTTGACTGTTTCTACATGTTAACACCCTTGTTGGGATCTTTTGAAATAATGTGCAGAGCAGCTGGTGCTACACACAGCGAGAAGCACCACAAGGTTTTACAGACTTAACAGTGTTTTGCTCTTATTGTGAGCAAATCTAAAATAAACAATAGTATCTATCCCACCTCTTTTATTTCACCATGAGTGGGTGCACTGACATGTAAATGTGTACCATACCTGTCCGTAACCATCACAGACATTAGATATGGCCAAACTGTCCACAACCAATGGCAATGCAAACTGCTTCACTTTCCTGTCAAATTTTGCAGTTGTGAATTGAAAATATAGGCAGTCATCGAACTGAATATGACAAGACAAGAAGCATTTCTCTATTTTCAACATATTATGCACACAAAAAAAAGATTGCATGGGTGAATATTTTAATATAAAATAATTATTTGAAAACAGTTCAACTTGATTACTTTACAAAAATTTATTTTTCTTGTTCTTTTATACTGTTCTTCTATCTTTTTCTTTATTTTCCAAAAATCCATTTATTTATTTAATTTAAATAAAAAGACCATTACCGTTGTGTTATTCTAAAATAAAATAAAATAAAATAAAATAATTCCTCAAGATTTAATCTATTTAAGATTGAAATTTGGAAATCACCTATTGACTTAAATCATAGAATTTTCACCAGTATCAGCTTATGCTCATCTCTGTGTCTCATTCTGGTAGCTTACTTTCCTTTCTGGATTATTTTAGCAAAAACACTATTCTTTTGCTGCCTTGTAAGCATTTGCATTTCCTTAAGGAAATCCAAATGTAGTTTTTTATTAATATCAGCATCCAGGCCTAGTTGATGCCTCTCAAGAGAATCTGAATATATACGGGGAGTGATAAAAAGATATCCAGGGAGGAGAATGGAGTAGAACAGATGGCTGTGAAAAAGAGGAGCAGGAGGATGGGCGAGCGACATCTCACCCCTCACTCGCTCTGTTGACAGCTCCCCTCCTCCCTAGTGCAAAGCGAGCTGGGTAATTTTACTCGTGTATAATCCAGCCCCGGGCGGCACTCAGTAATAAGCACGGCACAGAAGCACAGGTAAATAAATCTGTGTGATGAAGCGCTGCACACCACAAGGATGACAAGTACCTCCACTACTGGCTCCAAACAGCATTTCAATATCTATATCTGCCACAGTGTGCGGTTCAAATGAAGATGTTCATTTTGGGATCTAACAACAAAATGACAGAGTGGAAAAAGACTCAAGGCAGTTTAACGCAGACTGAAAGCAGCAAAACGTCCCAAGAGTAATGCCCAAGAGTAAAGTATTTCTAACAATAAAACCAGGATGCTGGTGAACTGTTTAACAAAGATCTTGTATATATATATATATATATATATATATAAAATAATCAAGACAAACTGCTCTGCGCCCCCCCC
>NW_015554077.1:297472-306517 GCF_001515605.1 Sinocyclocheilus anshuiensis | reverse complement strand
TGGTGGTAAAATTTTAAAAAAAAAAAAAAAAAAAAAAGGAATCCAGCCAAAACAATGCAAAAATGCTTTTGTACACAGTCCTCTGTGCATATGAGAGGAATAACAGCATCTTAGAAAACTAAACACTCTGAACAACACAACAGACCTTCATATTCAAGGACGCTTCTGCTTGCCAGGGTACCTTGGGTTTGGTGGAGGCTGGGGACAGTGTTGGGGGATGCTCGTTGATTGCCGTGGTTACCAAAATGGGGAAGAGAGGGGAGGGAGCTTCAGTGAGTGGGGCATTGCCGTGATTGGGCGGGGAGGTGTAAAAACTATCCTCAAATGCATTCATATCCTGCAACAAGGAGCCTAATTCTGGTTCAGGGTCATAGAGATCCCCTAGGAGAAAAAGAGAGAGAAACTATGGTCGGTCTTTAATAAAATTAGCATTCATAGTTTAGACTTGGCAAACATCTCATATGGCTACTTATAGACACAGAAACAAACCCAATGTTACTCTACTCCATAGGCCTATTGAACATCTCAGGCTTTATTGTTAAATATATTTAATTGTATACAGTGCACTATATACACTACTGATCAAAAGTTTAGAATATTATGATTAAGTCTCTTATGCTTGCCAATTAAGGCTGCATTTATTTGATCAAAACAGTAAAAACTGTGAAATATTATTCAAATTTTAAATAACGTATCTCTTACATATATTTTGAAATGTGTAATTTTTTCATTTATTCCTGTAGTAAAGCTGAATTTTCAGCATCATTACTCCAGTCTTCAGTGTCACATGACCCTTCAGAAATCATTCTAATATGCTGATTTGCCACTCAAGAAACATTTCTGATTATTATCAACGTTGAAAACAGTTGTGCTGCTTTTTGTGAAAGCTGTGATACACTACCATTCAAACATTCAGTATGTTGGTTTAGTATAAGAACCATTATTAATAATAACTGAGCGCCAAATCAGGAAATTAGACAGTACTGGACCAAGCAGTGTATTGTAGTACATATTGTACATAATCCTTGTTCTTTGAATGTGGTTTGAAGCTGGATGTGTGCTTAGCTGAATAAATGTGAAATTACTTGGGAAAAAAATGATATATCTACCTGCCAGTGAGCAGGGAAAGTTTAGATGTCACTGCAAATATAAATGAATAAACTTCACCCCAAAAATAACAATTCTGTCATCATTTACTTCCTTGTGTTGTTCCAAACTAGAGTTTCTTTCTTCTGTGGAACACAAATGAGACATTTAGAAGAATCTCTGCTCTTTAAATAGTCATAGAATATTGTGAAAAGGTGCTGCTAAGCTTCAAAAAGCATCATGAATGTAGTTTTAGGTGCTATATTACCACTTACGTATGTAATTGCATGTTGTGTGTCATTCCTGTGGATAACAACTTTTTAGCCTTTCTCTCATACAGCTTCAGCTGACTTTAAATGTAGTACACAAGCATTGACTAACTTGACAGTCATTGGTTACTATAAGCTTTCAATGTATGGAAAAAAAGCAGAGATTGAAAAATAGGTCGGCACAAGTATTTGAACAAATTTGTAAATTTCAATATGGCTTAGCGTGATTATTAAATGAAAGGCTGCAAATTTAGTCTGATGCAGTGCATTTTTCAGAGTGAAGCATGGCACTGTGTTCATTTACATTTTCATAATTGCCAAGATTTAAAAAAATATACATTTTAGCATTTTATCAGATTACTAACGAGAAGTGTTTATAAACCTGTTGTCAACTAAACAGACTTAAAAGACTACCTGCAGTTTTTCGCCAAAAGTTTAGCTTTTGAAACAGAAAATTTTTCCATTTTTAGTAATTAGCAATTTTTTGTCTTAGTAGGTTGTTGTAAAACAGGGGTGTCAAACTCAATTCCGGGAGGGCTTTGAAGCTGGATGTGTGCTTAGCTGAATAAATGTGAAATTACTTGGGAAAAAAATGATATATCTACCTGCCAGTGAGCAGGGAAAGTTTAGATGTCACTGCAAATATAAATGAATAAACTTCACCCCAAAAATAACAATTCTGTCATCATTTACTTCCTTGTGTTGTTCCAAACTAGAGTTTCTTTCTTCTGTGGAACACAAATGAGACATTTAGAAGAATCTCTGCTCTTTAAATAGTCATAGAATATTGTGAAAAGGTGCTGCTAAGCTTCAAAAAGCATCATGAATGTAGTTTTAGGTGCTATATTACCACTTACGTATGTAATTGCATGTTGTGTGTCATTCCTGTGGATAACAACTTTTTAGCCTTTCTCTCATACAGCTTCAGCTGACTTTAAATGTAGTACACAAGCATTGACTAACTTGACAGTCATTGGTTACTATAAGCTTTCAATGTATGGAAAAAAAGCAGAGATTGAAAAATAGGTCGGCACAAGTATTTGAACAAATTTGTAAATTTCAATATGGCTTAGCGTGATTATTAAATGAAAGGCTGCAAATTTAGTCTGATGCAGTGCATTTTTCAGAGTGAAGCATGGCACTGTGTTCATTTACATTTTCATAATTGCCAAGATTTAAAAAAATATACATTTTAGCATTTTATCAGATTACTAACGAGAAGTGTTTATAAACCTGTTGTCAACTAAACAGACTTAAAAGACTACCTGCAGTTTTTCGCCAAAAGTTTAGCTTTTGAAACAGAAAATTTTTCCATTTTTAGTAATTAGCAATTTTTTGTCTTAGTAGGTTGTTGTAAAACAGGGGTGTCAAACTCAATTCCTGGAGGGCCGGAGCCCTGCAGAGTTTTGTTCCAACCCTGCGCCAACACACATACCATGTAGTTTTCAAATAAGCCTGAACGACTTGATTAGTTGGATCAGTTGTGTTTAATTAGAGTTGAATCTAAACTCTGCAGGGCTCCGGCTCTCCAGGAATTGAGTTTGACACCCCTGTTGTAAAGACTGAACCCTTAAAAAGCAACTATTGCCATTGGCACCAGTGTGATTCCTTTGTCCTTTTTGCATAGATGTTTCAGCAAACAGAAATATGGGGGATGATTTCTTATGAAATAAAATGCTTACCATATTGCAAATTGCAATGACTCGTATTAACTAAGTAAAAAATTCAGCAAATCTCAATTACCTTTAGCTCGACCTTTGTCTCTTTTGCCTCCCTGCTTTCTGTGATCAGCCTGATGCCCGTGACCATGTCTCCTGCCTTTACGATTGAACTCTCCCTCCGGTGGATGATTTCCCCGCCGCATATGAGCAGTACCCCTCACCTCCTCATGAACCTCCGTCCTCATACTGTCCCCAGGCCCCATCTCCAGCCTTACAGGGCTCAGACCCTCCAGACTTGTCCCATCCTCCTCCGGTCGATCCAGTGGCCTTTGCGAGTGAAGCCCAACACTATCCCTGTCTTTACGTGGCCAGTGTCTCCGTCGTTGGCTACCGCCCAGAAGTCCCATATCTTGGTCTTGCTTGGAGTCAGAGGAGGAAGACCGGGTCAGACTCTTTTTGGAATTTTCAGATGGGATCTCAGAGCTGTACGATGTGTGGGACAGTGTGATGAGGAGCACAGCCAAGAGACGACAAAAGCCGGGAGCCGTCATCTTCAAACACAGTGCCACCTGTTGTTTAGGGCAAGATCAGGTCAGACTTTAACACTTTTGCACTTTGAATACATGTAAATGTACACACCTTTATTATTATTTTGAGAAATGCTTATTAAATATACTGTATATAAATATATATATTTTGTTTTTTTTACATATGTCATAAATAATTAATTCCTAAATATTTACAACATGACATTTTAGGTCACTTTATTTTAAGGTCCAATTCTCACTATTAACTAACTATTAACTATGACTTTTGGCTCAATAAACTCCTAATTACTGCTTATTAAGAAATAATAAGGTAGTTGTTACGTGATGTAGAACATGCCCATGCAGAATATATGCTTTATAAATACTACTAAGCAGCCAATATGCTAGTAATATGCATGCTAAGCAACTAGTAGTGAATAATAGTGAGAATGGTAACACTTCAGCATAGGAACCAATTCTCACTATTAACCAGTTTCTTATTAGCATGCCTATTATTAACATGTCGGCTGTTTATTAGAATTTACAAAGCACATATTCTGCATGACCATATTCTACATCCCTAATCCTACCAAATAGCTAAACTTAACTACCTTACTAACTTTTAATAAGTAGCAAATTATGAGTTAATTACAATCATAGTTAATGGTTTGTTAATAGCGAGAATTGGACCTTAAAATAAAGTGTGACCACATTTTACAACAGGAACTAAGGTTAGTGTGGTTGTTAATTATTTGATATTATAAGAGACTTATAGAGCTTGGTACACAGCCATGAGGGGCTGATGGGTTCCTCTATGATATAATTTCCTTTTTTTCTGTTGGTTTAACTATTTCTTTCACCACATTCATTTGGTAACATTATGAATACTTACATTTCATTAATATTTCAAATATTAAGAATGTCCCCCCCCCTTACTATTATTATTTCAAAAATTAAAAACATGCTCATCATTTGTGTATGTATGAATTACAGTTTTAATATATATTAATATGTTGACCATCATTGACACACTGGCAGATTTCTAACATACAGTTGGCATCTCACTGTATCCAAGAATCCAGCCATAAACGTTTGGATGTTATAGCCAATATGCCCTGATAATAATGTTTATTATAACTTATCTTAGTTAGCTAAGCTTAAATTAATCAAAACTGAAAAATTCAGACAAACGTTCAAGGACTTTTAATGAAACTTTAGAATTTTAAACCAGGACATCACAAACCAGAGCATCACGTTAAACCCAGAAATATACTTTCATATTTAAATAATGGTTTTGCTTTGCTTTGACATGAAATAAACAAGAGCTCAAAGGCAACCTAAATGTGTTGAGAAAACTTGCCAGACTAAATATCAGGTTTGGATTCCCACAGGCCAAGAATAAGAGGATCCAAAGGAAGAATCTTTCCTCAGGTGGTATATCAAAGTTAAGCTTATGAGGAGGTTCTCACCATGCATCTCACCATGCAAATCAGTGACATGGGTCTTACTTTGATCATCCGAGGTCTGCTCTCATCCTCAGATGCTCCCCTCAGTCAATCTGGCCCCTTTACTCTGTCTTTTGTCCCCGAGAGCCGCTCACATTACTTCAAACGGCAGACATCCATCCTTGCATTTAAGACTGGCACCAGTGTTACTGATACAAACATGCTAAATTTACATATAAGATGTCTTTAGATTTCTGATGATTTGTCATGTTTATAATGATGGAGCAAGGCTATTCTTGATGGCTTCAAGTCATTGTATTTACAAGAATGTCCGCAGTAATTACTTGTGGGCTGCATTTATATGCATTTTGTATATTGTAGATGAGGTATTGCAATGAAACCAGAAAATCATAATTTAGCCAGTTTATGAGGTTTCAGGCTTGTGTGACCAAACCACATTTCCACTAGTGATAACCATGCTCGTGGTGTGTTCACACCATCAAAGAGTAGATCAAGGTGCAAGAAATGCCAGTGTCATGGGTTTGATTCCCAGGGAATGCATGAACTGATAAAATGTATACCTGTGAATGTTATCGGCAAGTGAGAAAAAGAGCAAGAAATATAAAACTGCCCAACTGGCATTTTATTCCAAAATGCGCTAAAAGGTAGTAAGACTGTTTAGGCCAGTTCATGCATCAAATGTAAAATTGAAAAGATATCTACTAGAGATGTACCTGAAGCTCTTTTTCAACAGGCACAGAAAATAACTTCAAAACGAATAATCCACATCCAGTTTTATCTTATATCTATTGTTTACATTTCACAAATGGAATCTCTTTTACATTTTTAACATTATGTTTCATTCTGGTGCATGGCTGTCTTCTGAATTGCAGAGCTCTGCCAAAAGATCTCTTCCGATCATGTCAGATTGAGGCTATGTGGCTGTTTTATGGACCAAACATTTTGTCACAGCTTGTTTAATTGCTGTTACAGCAACATTTTACTTTTCCACTCAGACAGTAAAATTATTATTATTATTTGTATTAATAGTATATAGTACCTCAGTCGTCAGATTGCTTAATCTCAACATTTTAAATATGACTGGACTGGATATGTGAGTGTGCATCATGGTAATCGTATTTCACAAAAGTACTATTTCTTTATATGCAAAATTTACTCAATAGGAAATGAATGAGTACACCTATAATTCATTTGGGCTGGATGAATAAATGATCGTCCTGATTCCGTACAGTACATCCACAATTCTTATTGCCGCCTTTAATATGCAAGTAAAACTATCAGAGGAGAACATTACTCTTCATTGCCTTTGCAACTGGAGAGCACATTAAGATGGCAAAACTTAAATTGCAGCTCCATCTCTCACCATTATTGCCTTATAATTGGTATCTCAGTGCTGTGATTTAGGTAATGAATCAAGCTCAATGAAATAAAGCAGAATTTAATGAGAAGGGTTTGGTACAACTGGGCGGTAATGAGGAGCGTTTGATATGCCATGGTTTATATTATCCATCTTTCACTTTCGCAATCAGATTCAAAAATGTCTTGCATGCACACAAAGCAAGGTTTAGGACAACTTTCTACCACCAATCTTTGCTACGTACTCTCATCCAGAGATATGGCAGTGTACATACAGGTTTTAGGATTGTGTTAGTGCTACCATTAGCATTAGTATCAATTAGTGCTTGTATTGAGTTATTGCCCACGCTTTTATGGGCTTAGGGGTGTGTGCTTACATTGTGTTCGTGTCAGCATTAGCGTATTTAGGTCTCTCTAAGACTTTCTTTAATGTGGGCGGGGGTAGTTCATCAACCTGGCAACCCGCTCAGGCAGCCATTCTGCTCTGTAAAGACAGAGGCGTATGATAAATCAATGGGGATGGGGTATTGAGCTCTTGTGGGTCGATAGTTGGACCAGCCTTATCAGCCACAGTCACACAAATGCACCTCACACCCTACAGAAATCGTTGTGTAGGGTTGCTAGCTAGGGGACTTTATTGTGGGCTATTTAAGAACCCATCCACAAAGACTAAGTGAAGGAAATTGCATATGAGGCTGGGTAGCAAAACTCCTGCTAGAGGAAATTTGTATCAAGATTGCAGGCGCTTCATTTGGGAATACACACTGACTGCTTTGGGCTTTATCAGTGCTTTTCACAACCGGAGAGGGTTTAGAACAACCGCTGAGCTTTAGTCTCCACACAATTGCTGGTCTCTATTCAGTATGAGCACTCCCCCGTAGACTTTGTTAGTATGACAAGTGTGTTCGTTAGTAGTTCATTAGTCTCTCATCCACCACACAAAAAACAACAGTAAAGATACCAAAAAAAAAAAAAAAAAACAGCGTAAAAAACAAACAAACAAACAAACAAACCAAAATGTCTGGAAGCTTCTAAGATTTCTGAAAAGTCTTTATAAATGAAGGCTCTGGGTGATTTGAGTTCATGCTGATCCCATACAAAAACTGCCTACTGTCATGTGACTAAGAGGTGGAGCTTTGAGGGAGCTGAATGATGGGATGAAATGAAGTCTTGAGATGTGGGAGCCGTGCACACTGCTGGGCTTGGTACCCTGCTGGGCTCACCCACAAAGACCACACACCATTTAAATAGGAGTCATGGATAACATACACAACATCTGGCATGACATGGCATATGCAGGGCTCAGGCTTAAGGTGAGATGCAGACCGTGGGATGACAAAAGGGGTTGGGGAACCTTATGTATCCAATGCACGATTTATAAAGATGCTGGGCTGTGCAAAATCAATAATACAGCCACTGGCTAAAATGTTGCCTTTTTGTTCTATATACAATGGCTGTTTCTCAAAATGTAATTTTGAAAAATGGCCTTTATCAAACAAGAGAGTAAATATACATTTTTTGATAAATCTGCAACACTAATTTTTACTTTGACAGTAAGAAATAGTTCAGTATTAATAATTACTGCTGATTTTCACCTTTTCAGGAGAATGTTTTACCCAGAAAATGTGAGTATCACTGTGTTCTTGGTGATTACAAGTGTGTTACTATCCTAAGGTGTTCTGAGTGGCTTATACAGTACCATGCTACTATGGTTAGGTGTTCTGAATGTTTATTATCATATTGTTATGTGGTTGTTCAGGGTGGTTGCTAGGACATTGCTGGTCAAAAAAAAAGGTAACACTTTATTTTAAGGACCAGTTCTCGCTATTAACTTGAAGCATGCATATTACTAGCATATTGGTTGTGTATTAGTACTTATAAAGCACATATTAATGCCTTATTCTGCATAACCATATTTAAGATCCTTTACCCCACACCTAAACTTAACAATTACCTTATTAACTATTAATAAGCAGCAAATTAGGAGTTTGTTTAGTGAAAACTCTTAGTTAATAGTGAGTATGTCTTCTCTGTTCTAAAGTGTTACCAAATATATATCAAATTTATGTTTGTGGCAAGTAAAAACTATGAATTATCATATAATTTACAGTGCAAAACTGTAAAAGATCCCTCACATGTTTATATTCATTATATTTTATTTCAGCACTTTCTTATTTTTGTCATCAGTTATGTGCTATGCATTAGGTTGTTTTATGTTACATTTTGCGTTATTTAGTTTATGTTTATTGCATTAAGTATTGCTTGCATTCGTGTGGTGTTCGTCTTTGTTTGTATAACCCTGTGCACCATCCATAGAGATGCATTGACCATGTTTTATTCTTACAATTAATTCTGATTCATTCATGTGATTTTCTGTTTTACCATCTGTTATGGTGGTTATCAGCACATTTTAAGGGGGAAAAAGTAAATTGGTATATTAAAATTAAAATAATAACTTGCTTAATAATAATAAGATATATAATAAATAATTATATATCTTAATAAAAAGTTGTAAAATACACAGGCGCCAATATACCATCCTGTAATACCTGAAGAATTGTCACCATATTTTTTAACAGAATTTTTGGAAACCACAGCTGCCAGTTTGCTACCAAAAATATAACGAAGGAGTGTCTGGAAGGATATATGACGACTCCGGGCTGGACTCCGCTTCGTCCAC
>NW_015554077.1:297024-297383 GCF_001515605.1 Sinocyclocheilus anshuiensis | reverse complement strand
TCTTCTTTATGCACCAAGAGCTTGTAACACTCCAAAGAGAAAGGAAAAATTTAAATCGCACCATATGACCCCTTTAATAGTTAAATGTTCATATCACCCTAAGCATGAGCAATAATAATATGCTTAATAATAATAATAGTGATGTGTGAGTTGATGAAAAGCTAATCATATCAGAAATAGGCGATTAGCACATCCTCAAGTTATGCAGAGGTCAGACAGATTCAACCGCAATTTAAAAAAGAAGTTACTATGTCTGTTTTTGAAGCAATTGACAGAAACTTTTTTGGAAGAAATAGTACAGCACCTTAAATCGTCAACCTGCTATCTTGACACACTTCCCACATCTTTTTTCAAAAGTG
>NW_015554077.1:285415-295908 GCF_001515605.1 Sinocyclocheilus anshuiensis | reverse complement strand
TCTTTGCAACTTTACAGATCTTCTTTATGCACCAAGAGCTTGTAACACTCCAAAGAGAAAGGAAAAATTTAAATCGCACCATATGACCCCTTTAATAGTTAAATGTTCATATCACGAGCAATAATAGCAATAATAATATGCTTAATAATAATAATAGTGATGTGTGAGTTGATGAAAAGCTAATCATAGGCGATTAAGGCGATTAGCACATCCTCAAGTTATGCAGAGGTCAGACAGATTCAACCGCAATTTAAAAAAGAAGTTACTATGTCTGTTTTTGAAGCAATTGATAGCAAAACTTTGGAAGAAATAGTACAGCACCTTAAATTGTCAACCTGCTATCTTGACACACTTCCCACATATTTTTTAAAAGGGTGCTAAACTGTTTAGAAGCCGATCTCTTAGAAGTGGTGAACACCTCACTTCTTTCTGGGACTTTTCCAAACTCCCTGAAAACTGCAGTTGTTAAACCCCTTCTGAAAAAGAGATTATTGAAAAGGTAGTTTTTAATCAGCTGAACAACTACTTAAACTCAAATGGATACCTGGACAATTTTCAATCTGGTTTCCGACCGCATCACAGAGACAGCGCTCATTAAGATAATAAATGATATTCGCTTAAATTCTGATTCTGGCAAAATATCAGTGCTGGTACTACTAGATCTCAGTGCTGCGTTTGACACTGTCGATCATAACATACTTCTAGAGACAGGAACAAAGACTGGAAAACTGGATCGGGCTTTCTGGGATGGTACTCAAATGGTTCAGGTCGAGGTTATTATGTGAGTATAGGAGAGCATAACTCTAAGTGGACGTCCATGACATGCGGAGTCCCACAATGCTCAATTCTTGCACCGCTCTTGTTTAGCCTGTATATGCTCCCACTAAGTCAAATAATGAGAAAGAACCAAATTCAGCTATGTAGATGATACCCAGATTTAACTAGCCTTATCGCCAAATATCTACAGCCCCATTGACTCCCTCTGCCAATGCATTGATGAAATTAACATTTGGATGTACCAAAACTTTCTTCATTTAAACAAGGAGAAAACTGAAGTTATTGCATTTGGAAACAAAGATGAAGTTCTCAAAGTGAATGCATACCTTGACTCTAGGGGTCAAGCAACTAAAAATCAAATCAAGAATCTTAGTGTGATTCTGGAGACGGACCTTAGTTTCAGCAGTCATGTCAAAGCAGTAACTAAATCAGCATTCTTTACACTGGCTTCCAGTTATATTTAGGATTGATTTTAAAGTACTTTTACTTGTTTATATATCACTCAATGGCCTAGGACCTAAATACATTGCAGATATGTTCACTGAATATAAACCTAACAGACCACTCAGATCATTAGGATCGAGTCAGTTAGAAATACCAAGGGTTCACACAAAACAAGGGAATCTGCTTTTAGCTATTTTGCCGCCCGCAGTTGGAATCAGTTTCCAGAAGAGATCAGATGTGCTAAAACATTAGTCACATTTAAATCTAGACTCAAAACTCATCTGTTTAGCTGTGCATTTAGTGAATGGGCACTGTGTTACGTCCGAACTGATTGGACTGTATTTTATGTATAATCTTTTCCTATTTTTAACTGTTTTAAATTCATTTTAAATAAATTTTTAAATCATTTTAAAAGTTTTTAAATTCCTTGTTTTATTGTTGTGATTATTTTTTATGATTATTTTACTTACTTTTATGTAAAGCACTTTGAATTACCATTGTGTATGAAATGTGCTATATAAATAAACTTGCCTTGCCTAATAATTCTTTAAATCATACAATTTAAAGTTAAAGTAAATAATTGTAAAAATTTAAATAAAACACTTAAAATCATTTATTTCTTTACGTGCATGTCATGTGACGGACATTAAAAAATCTTGAACATGTGAATATGTAATTAACTTATTATATTATATTATTATAATATTATATTAATAAATAATATAACTTATTATATATGAATATTAACATAAAATCTCCAGTGTATAGATCAAGTAAATATTTCAGTTTAAAAGTGTTCAGCTGACAAAAAAGTTTGTTCAAAATCACTAAGCTAAAGTATATCTTAAATATATTTTTTAAATTCAATTTCTTTGCTATTTCCAGTCCATCCAACAGAAATAGGCTAATCAAATACACATACTGGACGCACATTCCAATAACCAACAGATAGTCCTCTGTAGTATCACAAAAACAAACCACAAACACATGCTTCAGTGTCAGACACATACATATGAGATACAACAACACATAGAAGTATAGTCAGAGGTCTCCGTGGATTCATGTGGTAGTACTTCTGCTGTTTGTGGAATAACAGCAGGCAAGTTTAGATGATATAAGATATTCAGCAAAGAGTCCAGCATGGTGCTGGAAATTCAGTAAAAGACAACGAGACCCAGACCCAGAAAGAGAATGAAAAAAAAATCCCAGAAAGAAAACAGCAAGGCGGTGGAGTTACCACAGAGGGTATGTGTGAGAACAACATGGTGTTCAGGAACTTCAGATCCTACTACTGTGTGAAGAACTGATAAAAGCCTCCACAAGCGACTTGGATGATATTGTGCAAAAGTTTGAAAGGAATGTGGAGCTCACTAATGAACTCACTGACATCTCAAGAGAAGGGAGAGCTTCCACTGTGAGGTCTTCAACATCTCCTCCTGCTGAGATCTGGGGCTTCATAAGCCATCTGTTGCACCCCTGCTACCTCCAGAAAGCAGAACAACAACAAAACAAAAAAAAGCTTTTCAACAGGATGAAAGCTTGAAGCTTTTTCTCTATACATACTTTCTCAACTGGAAGATCTAAGGAGGTTATATCTTTTTGTGAGTTTTCTGATGCTGAATGAGGTGAGTACAGACCACATACGGGACACAGAGGACATTTTCTCAGTCAATATCAGCTAACTCTAATTGCTTTCTATTCCGGGAATCATATGTAGGTCTACCTTAGTTATGATGTTTAGGATCGGGTCATGTTTGGTGCGTAGAAGCAATTAGCTGCACTCCAAATAATATGAGGGGATGCTGCCCACGGCCGATTCACACCCACAAAATTTCACACCCACCAAATCTGTCAGACTGTGAAGACAATCATCAATAAAGGCTGGCATTATTGAGAAGCATCAAAGATATTCTGCTACAAAACCTAGAGAGCTGCCTTGCTGACTAATGCCTACAAAAGGCAGCATCTTACAAACAGCGCTGCTCAGGCAAAGAACATGGGAGACTTGACTTATATGTGACCCTGGAGCACAAAACCAGTCTTAAGTCGCTGGGGTATATTTGTAGCAATAGCCAAAAATACATTGTATGGGTCAAAATTATAGATTTTTCTTTTATGCCAAAAATCATTAGGATATTAACTAAAGATCATGTTCCATGAAGATATTTTGTAAATTTCCTACCGTAAATATATCAAAACTTAATTTTTGATTAGTAATATGCATTGCTAAGAACTTCATTTGGACAACTTTAAAGGCAATTTTCTCAATATTTTGATTTTTTTGCACACTCAGATTCCAGATATTCAAATAGTTGTATCTCTACCAAATATTGTCCTATCCTAACAAACCATAGATCAGTGGAAAGCGTATTTATTCCGTTTTCAGATGATGTATAAATCTCAAATTTTGAATTTTTTGCTTAGCACAGTTCAGCACTTCATGCAAAGTGAAAGGACATGAAAGCAAATGCTGGAGTTTGGCTTTCTGTCTAATTTGGGAGCATTTGAGCTCATTGTTAATTGAATTATTTGTTGTTTTCCCTTTAATTACAATATATTTTAAGTTCTGGAATATAACTGGAAAATATGCTGAGATATACCTTGATAATTTGATTATAAATTGATATTTATTTGTTTTATTACTGAGTTATTGAATAGGTTTTATTGGCTTTTAAGGTCATTAGTTGTTCATTCTATGACCCTGATTTAAAGATTAACTTTATCTGCCTATATGACAGCATTTAAATCATTCGATTAGTAATTGTGTCCATTATCATGCATATTTAACAGTTTACCTACTGTCGTTTTGTATTGAGATATTGATTTAGTATCAATACTGAGGCACAGGGACGTGTACCAAAACCAAAACTTTAGTATTAAACCAACCATAATCTTTGGACTAAATGTGGAAAGACAGAAAAACAGGCACCAATAATGTCACTGTAATACAAATATCATAAGTACAATGTCATACTCCATTCAGTTAAAGGGTATTGCTTCGCCACAATTTCTTTTTAATGGAAGTCAGATATTGCACTGCTGGTGTGTCAGTCTGTAAAAGCACATTATATGTGACTAAGATCAATCAGAGGGAATAAACAAGTGCTTAGCTTTGCAAATTGCATCGTTCCAATCTTGCTCTGAGAATCTAAGATAAGGTTGGATGAAACATTAAAGGGGTCATATGATGCTTTTTTAAAGATCAAAATGCATTGCTGTTCTGTTGTAAGTGATCTTAAAGATTCCTAAATGCATCTACTTTCGGAAGGCCAAATAAAGTGCTTTTGCTTTCGCCTAGAAACACACAGCGTCTCCCTGACATGGCTGCTTCAACACTAACTGCGGTTACTGAAACCACGCCTTCTTTCTTTGCGTGCACATTTGGGCGCATTATGCAAATATTCCCACATAGTGACCTAGATATGTGGGGGCGTGTTAGAACGAGCCGTTTTAGGGGGGCGTGGCAGAGTCTTAACTTTGATAAAGAATATCTCTTTGGTTTTGAGACTTTAGTCTTTGCAACTTCAGGGATCTTATCTATTCACGAACAGCTTGTAACACTCCAAAGAGAAAGGAAAACTTGAAATCGCATCATATGACCCCTTTAAGATTTCACAGGCAGCCTCCTAAAATGACAAAAATCAAACAAAAGAATGCTTCAAAAGATGGAAATAAACCCATCTACACAAATGAGAGCACCCATCTCTTGAAAAACAGTTTCAGCAATTTCACACCTCACATTGTTCGTTTTGGCAGCTCTAAAAGTGTCAAGGACACAAAACGCGTAACAACAGGCTAAGTGTTAAAACTGCCATAAGGAGGATCCATCTGGTGCCAAGAGAGCTGAGGGAAAGATAGAGAGAGATGCTGTCTCCAATGTGACTGCTTGTAACACGTGGTGCTCCATCAAATATCGCTTTTGTTTCGCAGTATCACAACTGGCTCCCTGCAATGTGTCTCCTTATCTTCTGAGCATCCTGGCAGAATGCTCTTCATCCTCACAGCAGGGAAACCTCCTTCATCCTGTCCCAAAAACAGTCAGACGCACAAGCACATACTACTGAGCGGGCGCGCAGTCTTTATAGGCATGTTGTGACGTGTGAAGACAACAAAAAGAAGGGAACGTGGAGAACCACGCCATATGACATCAACCGTAAAATTGGTCCACACGGAAAGGTCTCTGTAGAGTCAAAGCAGTTTCCGTACAAGATAAGCGGGAGAGAAAGACAGTGTCTCATTTGTTAAGCAATAGACCAGCTGTCTCCAGTGTTCCTCAAAGACTGATTCCCAGTTAGCCAGCAGGAGATGGAGGCTGGAGAACAAATCACACAAAGGTCTTTATTGATCTGCTTTGGGGTCTCTTAATAGCCGAAACGATTGGAAGTGTTTTAGCTTTTTAGTTTTTAGGATGGTCTACATTTGGAGCGTACATCTGCTCTCTCTTAACAATCGCCCTCCAGCAAGAATCAGCAGAAGGTCATTCAGACTTCTTTGACATTCATTCAGCATTGTGCAGTCACTGTCTTGATCCCACTGTATGGCATGATCAATAAAGTATCATCTTTAAAAACATCATTCTTTAGGAGTGTGGTTCTGTAATTAGAACACACATTTGGAAAATACCAAGCACCACTTTAGGTTTACACTAATGCTGAAAACATTTAAGTAAAAAAAAAAAATTAGTACCAAATGATGGAAACGAATGACCAAGAATAACATATTAATAATAAGAATATTTACAAGCTGTGCAGCTGTGTTAGTATGACAATACAGCCCGCATGAGATTCATTTATTGGGGCTAGAAAAAAAATGCATCTAAAACAATCTTCTAAAGTCACAGAATCACATTTTTGCAGGACTGTAACAATCATTTTTGTTACATTTATTGTAGAAAACTGCAATCTGTGGTTGATGGTGGTGATGATGTTATAAGTAGCCTATTACTGGATGGTGTTTTTGTTCCTGTATATGTTACAGTACCTAACAGTACATGTCATTAAATTATATCATGTTAATTATATCTACCTATTTGATCTATTAAAATATGTTTATTACCATAAAATGGACTGATAATAACACAATAGAAGACCACATGATGACTTAAAGTTTCTAAAAACTAACCATTCCAGCAACTGTGGCCAAATAAATAAATGATCAAATTAATAAGTGTAACAATATTTGGCTGTAAAAGTATTTAACACACACACACACACACACACACACACACACACACACACACATACATATATACACACACACACACACACTGTGATAAGGCAACTTAGCTTTTTAATTTTTAATTTTACATCTTTTTTATTTTTAACAGTTTTATAGTTCTTTGTGTGTGCAGAAAGAGAGAGAGCCTTATTTGGAGTCTAATTGAAATTCATATATAATTGCATGCTTTCAAACTCAGCTGCCCACTCAATTCAAGACACACAATTATGAACATCAAGATATGATCAAGCTTGTGCACTCACAGGTGCGCCCGCACAGACGCACTCTCATACATTTTCTATTTCTCCTCCTCACAAAATAAAATGAAAATTTCACGAAAAGGGAATTTGCTTAGAAATCATTTAAGTATATTAAGAAGAGATTGCGATTGCTTACGGGGTGTATATCCAGCATGGACAAACGTGAAAATGCTTATCTTAATTGCCAAGTTTTAAAAGAAGGCTGTTACCCATACAATTTTTAAGAGACAACCATAATTTGAGATTTAAAAATAATACAAATGAAAAACACCCTTAAGAGGTAATAAGGATAGAAAAGGAAGAAGAGGCAAAAGTTGTTGTCTTTTTGCTATGATAGTGAATAATAACAAAAACCCCCGAGCGAAGTGTACAGAAAAACCTTCGTAATATGTTTCCGTCCAAATATTTGCGCAAACAAACACGCCATAACATATTCTTTAGAGCATGAGAACGAGTATAAGAGCAGCACTCACCGTGTGTTGTTCCGTTGAGAAGCAGCCGGATGAAGAAGCGGGTCACAGACGAACCGGCTCTGTGCTGCCGCTGTGTAGTCTGATGTCAGTGATGATGACAGAAATCAACGAACAAGAGTGTTACCTTCATTTGAAACGGTCTTGAACTGATTGATCAAAAATGCAATAACAAACATATTTGTACTGTTTTCCAAAGACAAAATAAAATAACACCTAGAGGAAAATTCTTTTGGAACTCTATTATTGATAATATTAATTGGAAGACTGCTTGGTTAACTCCCTTTAAATATTGTATCAATAACAAAACTAAAGAAATACATTTTAAAATTTTGCATACCATCTACCCTCTTAAATCAATAATTTCAAGATACTCTGATATTGATGATTTATGCTCCTTTTGTAAAAATGAGAACGAGGTGTTATCACATTTATTTTTTGATTGTAAAATTACCCAAAATTTTTGGAAGGAATTGGCAGAATTGATTTTTAATCTAGTAAAGGATAAATACTGTTTTTCTTTAAAGAATATTATTGTGTACTATGAAAACAATGTTAACAAAGGTCTTGAATACATTGTTAATTTATTCATATTGCTGGCAAAATTTTATATACATAAACAAAAATGCTTAAATTCATCCCCAATATTTAAGGTATTTTTAGTGGAATTTGATTGTTTTATATCTTCTCTGAAATTGTTAAAAAACAAAAAGTCATTAACGTTTAAAATATTATGACATTATTTTCAGTTCCCGTTACTAATTAACGTCACACTTTGTATAGCACTGACTGTCTTATGCTATGCTCTGTTTGTTATTTGTTCTATTTTCATTAATAAAAAAAATAAAAATAAAAAAAACAAGCGTATTACCCCACAGGAGAAAACATTAAACAAACATGCATTCCCACACATCTGCTCACAAGTAAAACTGAAAAGGGTACCAGCAACAGCCCTCAAAATGGGGAACATCTTTGTTTAATTACAAACTTTGTAAACTAAAATTAATTCAGTGAAAGGTAATACATTTAGGCCTACTAATAAATGTTGCTTGCATTGTGTAAATAATTGTTTTCTCACTTTCCTTTTTAAAACAACCGTAATATATATTATTAATTTATATTTAAAAATTAATAACTTGCAGAAGTCAGCGGACCACAAGGTCAGGGGCGGAGCCTGGCCGTGGCCACCACTGACAAAAGCTTGGCCACCCCACTCAAAACTGCAGTTTTTTCCCTTTTTTTTCTTGACAAGAAATGCATTTCAGTCATTCTTGAGAAGTGGGACAAAACAGGGTGCAAAATTGAAAAAATAAAACCTTGTACAAATGTAGACAAATTAAACTACATTTATGTATCTTATATGCAGTGTTGGGGAAAGTTACTTTTAAAAGTAATGCATTACAATATTGCGTTACTCCATAAAAAAGTAACTAATTACGTTACTTAGTTACTTTTTATGGAAAGTAATGCGTTACGTTACTTTTACGTTACTTTTTAAAATATTCTGCTGTTCTGTGGCCACGGATTTGTGGGTCTTGTCTTTTTCTTGCAGGACCCTGTATGTTATAGTATAAAATGAGTTTTAATCGTTTAATCACCACCACAGCGTCTTGTCTCCATTGGCCACACGCACCATTTGTGTCGATTGCAAGTGATGTCGCAGGTATCGGAGAGTGCAAGTGGCGATTGCAAGTGACATTGTAATTTCGTTTTTTCTTGTCTTCACCACCTGGCTACTGTTGTAAAATGTTGAGCGATTCAAACTAAATTAATCAATAAATAAAACAAAATAAAAAATAAAGCCTGCAAGTGACGTCGCTAGCAGAAGCGCAAGTGTCTGAGAATACAAGTCTGAGAGTGCAAGTGCGAGGCTGCAGCCAGACCCTTCTCCAAGTGCGAGGCTGCAGCCAGACCCTTCTCCTGAGAGTGCAAGTCTAAGAATGCAAGTCTGAGAGTGCAAGTGCAAGGCTGCAGCCAGACCCTCTTGGAATTTTCAGACGCGCACTTCAGTTTCACCTCAGCATCAGGCGCGAGTCAAACGAGTGTGGAAAAGCAACAGCAGCCAAATGAGCTTCAGTAGAACAACTGTGAACTGCGGTCTGATGAGATGTTAGACTATGTCAGTAAAACACACTTTCCTGTCTAATCAGCCGTTTTAATGTGCTCACGGCGCACACTCTTCAACAGTACGCAAATATGTGGCGCACGCTCTATATCACTTCATCATAAATAACCTGCACAAGAAACTATGAGCATACATAGTTCTGTCGTCAGCATCATGAAATTACCAAAAAAGGCGATTAAAGCTGCAAACTGCATGTATACACAGCACACAAGAATGTCTCTCAAATGCATGTACTAAAATATATTCTGCAATTCGAGATCACAATATAAGGCACAAGCTGATATGTATTTTTTATTTGTAATTTAATGCACAAATAAATGTGAGCACAGTGCACTTATACTAGAAAATATGCAAAAATGAAACCATTTAAATGCATAAAATAACTCATTTTATTATTTATGTCTACTGTTGACTTCCTACCGTTTTCACATTTTTATCACTGTCTCATGTCTCATTCATAAGTATGCAATGTTGGAGGGCAAGCATTTGGGAGTTTTGAGAAGCTGAATGAGCAATAAAGCTATAGTGAGCCCCTTTATTAAATACCTGGAGGTGAGGAATAATACAAAAATTGTCATATTCACTCAGTATTACTTGATCTAATTCACAAATATCTCAATTACAGTTAAGTAGAAATTAATTGTACTCAGTTGTGTTTTAGGCACTAAAACAGTCCAGTACATTATAGTCAAACACATTTTTATATTGAAATAATGAAGATTTCTGTGCCACCCCAGACTGGTTGCTGGCCCCTCCTTGGCCACCCCTATGAAAACATCCTGGCTCCGCCACTGCACAAGGTAGAGGTTCCATCTAGCAAATAATACTAAATCATATCTAACAGCGTTAACCTATATCACTATACGTGGAAATACCCCGTGCAGTACTAAGCACAGTACTAAACAAAAGCTTCTCAAAAGACTGCAACTGCATCTCAGTGAAAATGCTTTTCTTCCAGTCCAAAAAAAATAAAAATAAATAAAAAAGCTTTTCAGTGTTCATGGCACTTGTACATTGTAGTAATGTCCTTATTTACAGGTCTTACCAAGCTAAAATAAATATTACTTGGCTGGTCATGTGATTCACCAGACTGTTCAGGTCAAGAGGTCAAGATTTTGCTGGTTAGCTTGGTCCATCAAGCCCCTGTTGGTAGATGTTGATATTACACCACATGGCCAGGAGAAGAAAAAAAAAAAACTA
>NW_015554077.1:252916-270057 GCF_001515605.1 Sinocyclocheilus anshuiensis | reverse complement strand
TGTTAGACTATGTCAGTAAAACACACTTTCCTGTCTAATCAGCCGTTGCTCACGGCTCACGGCGCACACTCTTCAACAGTACGCAAATATGTGGCGCACGCTCTATATCACTTCATAACCTGCACATCATGAAATTACCAAAAAGGCGATTAAAGCTGCAAACTGTGCATGTATACGCAGCACACAAGAACGTCTCTCAAATGCATGTACTAAAATATATTCTGCAATTCGAGATCACAATATAAGGCACAAGCTGATATGTATTTTTTATTTGTAATTTAATGCACAAATAAATGTGAGCACAGTGCACTTATACTAGAAAATATGCAAAAATGAAACCATTTAAATGCATAAAATAACTCATTTTATTATTTATGTCTACTGTTGACTTCCTACCGTTTTCACATTTTTATCACTGTCTCATGTCTCATTCATAAGTATGCAATGTTGGAGGGCAAGCATTTGGGAGTTTTGAGAAGCTGAATGAGCAATAAAGCTATAGTGAGCCCCTTTATTAAATACCTGGAGGTGAGGAATAATACAAAAATTGTCATATTCACTCAGTATTACTTGATCTAATTCACAAATATCTCAACTATAATTAAGTAGAAATTAATTGTATTCAGTTGTGTTTTAGGTACTAAAACGGTCTAGTACTTTACAGTGAAACATTTTTATATTGAAATAATGAATATTTCTGTGCCACCCCAGACTGGTTGCTGGCCCCTCCTTGGCCACCCCTATGAAAACATCCTGGCTCCGCCACTGCACAAGGTAGAGGTTCCATCTAGCAAATAATACTAAATCATATCTAACAGCGTTAACCTATATCACTATACGTGGAAATACCCCGTGCAGTACTAAGCACAGTACTAAACAAAAGCTTCTCAAAAGACTGCAACTGCATCTCAGTGAAAATGCTTTTCTTCCAGTCCAAAAAAAATAAAAATAAATAAAAAAGCTTTTCAGTGTTCATGGCACTTGTACATTGTAGTAATGTCCTTATTTACAGGTCTTACCAAGCTAAAATAAATATTACTTGGCTGGTCATGTGATTCACCAGACTGTTCAGGTCAAGAGGTCAAGATTTTGCTGGTTAGCTTGGTCCATCAAGCCCCTGTTGGTAGATGTTGATATTACACCACATGGCCAGGAGAAGAAAAAAAAAAAACTACTTTCTCTACTGGCAGCCATCACAACTTTATGGCAACACTTTATTTTAAGGTGTCCTTGTTACACGTTACATGTACTTACTATTATAATTACGCATAATAACATGCAAGTAACCCTAAGCCAAGCCCTAATCCTAACCTTAACCATATAGTAAGTACAAGTAGTTAATATTACATGTATAATTACACTGTAAAAAGGACATCTTAAAATAAAGCGTACCTTTTTATTTTGCTTCTTATGAGATATGTTTTGCTAGTAACATATAAATCAGATTTATTGCAAGATAGCATAGATGTTTAACCAGTGCTCTGCCAAAGTCCTTGGTCATTTTGTAAAAGTAATACAAATGCAGAAATAAAAGACATCTGAGCTGAGTGAAGACAGTGTAAAATATATTTGACAGAATTATATATGATTGTCAAGTGAGCATATTTTTTTTCTAAAATCTCTACAATCATCAAGATATGCAAATAAACAGTACATTCTATGTACAAGTTTATATGTACAACTGATTTTACAAAATTTCACAGTTAAAGCATTAGTAAAGTACGTTTGGCCAAATAATAAATGAGGACTGTACAATCAGCTTTAGTCTGAGAGAGATCCTGGTTTTCTCGACATCTGTGACAAGCATATTTCAAATCTACCACCCAAATGAATGACTCCTGAAGGTAAATATTCTAAACCATGTCTAATACCTTTAGTCAGAATGATGTCGTACACACCGTTTAAAATACTGAAAATACATACATTTTGTTTTTCTGGACCACACACACATGTACGCAATGCAAACACACAAGATGCATGGAGAGAACCAACCAAAAAGCAATTAATGTGCTTCTTACTCAATAAGAGAGCCCTGAAATACTGTGCTTTAAAGTTTAGTTCTCACAAACTAATAACTGTTTTATACAGTCTCAAACATTTGAGATTTTTCTTATTCACGCAAACACACAAACGGTCGCTCTCTCTCTGTCAGAAAGAGCTGTGATACTGAGGCAATGCTGTGCTGTAGAACCCTGAAATGTATTTTAGATTACAAAGATTTCCACAGATGGCAGAAAGTGAGAGCTGCATCAGACTTGAGGACAAATGCATTACATTATAATGGTGCAATATCTGAAGCAGGAATTGCAGACTCAGGTCCCTCTCATTTTTCCTACTGAGCACCTGATAAATAATAATAATAATAATAATAATGATGATAAAAATATATTTCACAATACCATCTGCCTTTAGCAAGAAAGGTAACTGTTTTGGATTAATTATAATACAATACTGACATCGTGTTAATGGTTGCATAACCCATTATATAAACTGCCTTTTGTCTCTTCATATTTGAGCAAGTCCCAATAGTTACATCACTTTTTTATCACATCCAGAACAAAAACTATAAGACCCCATAAACTGTTACTCAAAGGCCAAGTATTCTATTTTGTTCAAGAAGCTTTTGTTATACACTTCTGTTGGGTCACCATTGCTAATGTATTAAAAGAACACAAAAACATTTTCACTATGAAATGTGTCATGGGAACAGAGGTGCTAGTCATTAAAAGACAATGCCAGCTGGATGAGATATGATTCAGTACGGCAGTAATAAATGCAGTGAGTGAAATTAGAAACATACCAGCTTCATTTGAAAGCAGATTTTTTGACAAAAAATGGAAATACACAAAATATGCTAATTTAAAAAGACTAAATGAGAAAAAATCTGCTACGTTTTCAATGTTTCAAAAGAAAGATCCACATTTAATAAACAGACGTTTATACATTTAAATATATTGTTAAATCCAGCAGGAGAAATGTATAAGACCTCATTACTAGAACTAATTAAATCTGAAAACTGTTCGTAAATGTTATATTTGTCATTGCAATCCATCCTGAATGCAACAGAGTATCCATCAGCAACCGAATCTGGTCTGAGAACAATAAAATTCAATCTCATCAAAAGAAAAAGCCCCTACAGCTGTCATCCAATTGTTATGAGGGAGGCTACAGCAGATGTGCACATTCAATTTCAGAGCAGGCACACATGACTGCCCCCTTACTGATTTTGATTTACAAAACAAAAAAATGAAGCAAAAGTAAAACAAAACCCCAAATACAATCATTATGTCAATCTCAGGAAAAAGCACTGAGGACCCTTGGTAGTGCTATTTCCTTTCAGCACTAGCCATTTTAGCTCTAAAAGCCTCTTAATTTCCCTAATGTTACCCTTGGGCTTTGGAAGGGACCTCGTATTTTGAAATAATGAAGATTTCTGTGCCACCCCAGACTGGTTGCTGGCCCCTCCTTGGCCACCCCTATGAAAACATCCTGGCTCCGCCACTGCACAAGGTAGAGGTTCCATCTAGCAAATAATACTAAATCATATCTAACAGCGTTAACCTATATCACTATACGTGGAAATACCCCGTGCAGTACTAAGCACAGTACTAAACAAAAGCTTCTCAAAAGACTGCAACTGCATCTCAGTGAAAATGCTTTTCTTCCAGTCCAAAAAAAATAAAAATAAATAAAAAAGCTTTTCAGTGTTCATGGCACTTGTACATTGTAGTAATGTCCTTATTTACAGGTCTTACCAAGCTAAAATAAATATTACTTGGCTGGTCATGTGATTCACCAGACTGTTCAGGTCAAGAGGTCAAGATTTTGCTGGTTAGCTTGGTCCATCAAGCCCCTGTTGGTAGATGTTGATATTACACCACATGGCCAGGAGAAGAAAAAAAAAAAACTACTTTCTCTACTGGCAGCCATCACAACTTTATGGCAACACTTTATTTTAAGGTGTCCTTGTTACACGTTACATGTACTTACTATTATAATTACGCATAATAACATGCAAGTAACCCTAAGCCAAGCCCTAATCCTAACCTTAACCATATAGTAAGTACAAGTAGTTAATATTACATGTATAATTACACTGTAAAAAGGACATCTTAAAATAAAGCGTACCTTTTTATTTTGCTTCTTATGAGATATGTTTTGCTAGTAACATATAAATCAGATTTATTGCAAGATAGCATAGATGTTTAACCAGTGCTCTGCCAAAGTCCTTGGTCATTTTGTAAAAGTAATACAAATGCAGAAATAAAAGACATCTGAGCTGAGTGAAGACAGTGTAAAATATATTTGACAGAATTATATATGATTGTCAAGTGAGCATATTTTTTTTCTAAAATCTCTACAATCATCAAGATATGCAAATAAACAGTACATTCTATGTACAAGTTTATATGTACAACTGATTTTACAAAATTTCACAGTTAAAGCATTAGTAAAGTACGTTTGGCCAAATAATAAATGAGGACTGTACAATCAGCTTTAGTCTGAGAGAGATCCTGGTTTTCTCGACATCTGTGACAAGCATATTTCAAATCTACCACCCAAATGAATGACTCCTGAAGGTAAATATTCTAAACCATGTCTAATACCTTTAGTCAGAATGATGTCGTACACACCGTTTAAAATACTGAAAATACATACATTTTGTTTTTCTGGACCACACACACATGTACGCAATGCAAACACACAAGATGCATGGAGAGAACCAACCAAAAAGCAATTAATGTGCTTCTTACTCAATAAGAGAGCCCTGAAATACTGTGCTTTAAAGTTTAGTTCTCACAAACTAATAACTGTTTTATACAGTCTCAAACATTTGAGATTTTTCTTATTCACGCAAACACACAAACGGTCGCTCTCTCTCTGTCAGAAAGAGCTGTGATACTGAGGCAATGCTGTGCTGTAGAACCCTGAAATGTATTTTAGATTACAAAGATTTCCACAGATGGCAGAAAGTGAGAGCTGCATCAGACTTGAGGACAAATGCATTACATTATAATGGTGCAATATCTGAAGCAGGAATTGCAGACTCAGGTCCCTCTCATTTTTCCTACTGAGCACCTGATAAATAATAATAATAATAATAATAATGATGATAAAAATATATTTCACAATACCATCTGCCTTTAGCAAGAAAGGTAACTGTTTTGGATTAATTATAATACAATACTGACATCGTGTTAATGGTTGCATAACCCATTATATAAACTGCCTTTTGTCTCTTCATATTTGAGCAAGTCCCAATAGTTACATCACTTTTTTATCACATCCAGAACAAAAACTATAAGACCCCATAAACTGTTACTCAAAGGCCAAGTATTCTATTTTGTTCAAGAAGCTTTTGTTATACACTTCTGTTGGGTCACCATTGCTAATGTATTAAAAGAACACAAAAACATTTTCACTATGAAATGTGTCATGGGAACAGAGGTGCTAGTCATTAAAAGACAATGCCAGCTGGATGAGATATGATTCAGTACGGCAGTAATAAATGCAGTGAGTGAAATTAGAAACATACCAGCTTCATTTGAAAGCAGATTTTTTGACAAAAAATGGAAATACACAAAATATGCTAATTTAAAAAGACTAAATGAGAAAAAATCTGCTACGTTTTCAATGTTTCAAAAGAAAGATCCACATTTAATAAACAGACGTTTATACATTTAAATATATTGTTAAATCCAGCAGGAGAAATGTATAAGACCTCATTACTAGAACTAATTAAATCTGAAAACTGTTCGTAAATGTTATATTTGTCATTGCAATCCATCCTGAATGCAACAGAGTATCCATCAGCAACCGAATCTGGTCTGAGAACAATAAAATTCAATCTCATCAAAAGAAAAAGCCCCTACAGCTGTCATCCAATTGTTATGAGGGAGGCTACAGCAGATGTGCACATTCAATTTCAGAGCAGGCACACATGACTGCCCCCTTACTGATTTTGATTTACAAAACAAAAAAATGAAGCAAAAGTAAAACAAAACCCCAAATACAATCATTATGTCAATCTCAGGAAAAAGCACTGAGGACCCTTGGTAGTGCTATTTCCTTTCAGCACTAGCCATTTTAGCTCTAAAAGCCTCTTAATTTCCCTAATGTTACCCTTGGGCTTTGGAAGGGACCTCGTATTTGAAGACTACACTGAAAAGCTTGCCTCCAAGACGCTCGGCCAGCCAGGAGTTCTTTATGACGGCTAGTTTAAGGCTCTCGCAGCTGAGCATGGCGTAGTAGTTGGTGTGGATGGCCCGACCCATTCCTTCAATGATCACCAGATCTGTGCCACGCTCCCTGACGACTGTGGCCAGGACTTTGTCCAAGCGACTGAAGAATGAAGAACAAAGGGAGAGACCATGGTTTTAAGCAGAGGGAACTCGCATAACATTGGCTCTCTGTTTCACTCCAATAAATGAAAATACAAACAAGGACGGAAAACATTATACCTCAGGTCTAAACAAGGAGAACTAGAACCATTCTGCACCAAAGCAAGTCTGTCCTCTTTGAGTGCAGTGCTGAAAAAGAGAAAATAGAAACATGTTCAACCTTCTGTTACTGTTACTTCAGCATAATGTAAAAAAAATAAAATAAAGGTGTATTGGTTCACAACATTTATTTTTCAAAGAAACCTCTTTAAAAGCTTTAACCCTTTAAAGCCTACTGTATCATATTTGATACACAACATTCTATAGCCTCTAAATTATTACCATAACAGATCAAAACTTTGCTGCAAAACCTGTTGTACACAATCTTCTACAAGCCTTCTACCCTACTGCACATTTTTGTTCGGTTTAGACCTCTGAGAACAAAACAAAAATGAACGTTTTTTTTTTCTTTTTACTTTCACAATAGGTCAATATTCACCATTAACCAAACACTTTTCACCTCAAGATCTCTCACTGTTTACACTCCGACTGATGCATGTGAGCAAACACAGTGCAAATCTAGGCATTGGAAATTCAAATGCTAAAAGGAATTGTGATTCTATTTGAGTTTTGGCAGGTTACATGCACAACGCAGAGAGAGTAAAAAAGCAGAAACGTTTATTAATATTGCTATTTAAATATGACAGGCTTGTAACTCGTAAGACATGGGAAATACAGTTGCAAATGGACTTTGCTTTTCCATTTGAAATTCGGCAGTCACTGTGCATTCGCGAAAGCGCAAACGGTAATGCAAGATTTGCAATTGCATTTGGATTGTCACAATTTATGCGTCCACATAAGGAAAACGCAAATGAAAATACAATTTGCAATTCCTTTTGAAAATTGTCCAAAATATCTTTCCATACATGTGCACGAAGGCTGCAGTTGTCATGTGACATTATCTATAGTCATATTTACATTCAACATAGGTGAGTGACTACTAGGGGTTGGGTCTCGTTTGAATTTTATCAA
Source organism: Sinocyclocheilus anshuiensis (assembly GCF_001515605.1). Taxonomy (NCBI): domain Eukaryota; kingdom Metazoa; phylum Chordata; class Actinopteri; order Cypriniformes; family Cyprinidae; genus Sinocyclocheilus; species Sinocyclocheilus anshuiensis. The sequence continues at coordinate 262,645 of NW_015554077.1, read as the reverse complement.
TTACAATTCTGATTCTTATCGATTCCCAGTTTCAATTCCAATGTGGTTAAATTTTTTTTTTAAAAAGTCAAACATTTAGATTAGAGCCCGACCGATATGGGTTTTTTGGGGCCGATACTGATCCCTATATTAAGGAGTAAAAAACGGCCGATATCGATATATCGTAAGTATGTAACGTGTATGTTCCCTTGGAACTGGAATCATGGTGGAATTTCATGTAAAGTCCACTTCGCAGGGCACTTACGGTCGAATAAGACCACGCTTGAATGCTGCTGCCTGAACAAGAGACCTTCCTTACTGAAGTGAAAATGTTGATTGGTGTCACTATCTCGTGAACGCGCCGGCGGATCTCCACCAAATTCGGAGGATCCCTTCAGCTCAAGGAGCCCTCTCAAACGCCACCCTCCGCGCGTCGGTAGCCCCCCGGGATCGCTTGATCGGTCGGCGCCGGACCGCGAATTTAACCACCCGTAACCACAGGGGTGGTCTCATTCGAAAGAGGGCCTCGATTCAAAACTAAGTAATTACACCATTTCAAGCATTTTATCTGCGTTATATAAAAAAAATTTCATATCGGCGGCTTATTCGCCGATACCGATATATCGGCCACAGGCTCATATCGGCCGATATTATCGGCAAAACGGTATATCGGTCGGGCTCTAATTTAGATATCAACCATATTTATTCTGTGTCTCTTTTTGCAAAACATTTAAATGCTGCTAAATACCATGAACCAAAATCAGCCGGCTGCATAAAAACTGGACTCAATTAAGAGCTGTTTGTGTGCAAAATAGAACGGCACGAGTCTGGATAAATTGAGACTTTTTTTAATGGAGGTTGTAGTTCTCTCACAATTCTGAAGAAAAGAATAGACAACAACAAAATCTCGTGGGATTTATGAATGATATGATTCAATGACTCACTCAAGATTTACTTGTTTCATTACTAGATGAATCAGTGTTTTTGAATTAATCTCTTGAATGAATTATTCAAAGACAAATACATTTTTAACAGCCCGTTTTCGCCACCTAAAAAAAAAAAGATGTGCACACGGGAATTGAAATTTGAATTTTACAACAAGGTTCCGATTCCTGACCTTAAGTATCTGATTCTGTAATTGGAATTGATTTTCGATTCCCAACCCCTAGAGACTACACAATTTTATTTCAACCCTGGTAAAGAGGGTGAGCACTCACTGAATGACAGGGTCCATGGCAGCTATTCTCTCCGTTAGGATCTGCAGCTCACTGTTAGTGACGTCATTGAGGGCAGGGCCTGAGTTACTGGCAAGAACAACCTAAAAGCCAACATAATCGCATATGTAACTAAAAATTTAAGAACACTATAAAAGACTCAAATAGATTTTTTAATAATTGTGTATTGTTGTTGACTTACCTCTGTGCCTCTGATGAGAAGTTCTCTAATGAAAGGGAAAACCCCAAGAATAATGTCTATTCCACTATTATCTACGAAAAATAATGCACATTTATGAGGAGGACCCTGTAAAAGAAAGCCAGTAGGTATACCTTCAATTAAGACCAGGAAGACTTTGTAGATTGTTTAAACATGCTTTCAGACAAAAATATAAAATTCATGGTATGCACAATGTCCTGAAACAGATGCAAAATATATGTTTTTTGTAATGTTTAAAAACAGGCCAGGGTAGACATTAGATGCAACATGTACATTTAAAAAGTTACAAACTCCACTTTCAAATTCCAAGCCAGTTGCTATCACTGTGTCCAAACCAGTTATCAACAAGCAATTTGTTTTGTTAACATTAGTAAATAAATATACTGCAAAGCAGCACATTATCACAGTCTGTAAGAACATTACAGAGTCATAATAAAAAAATAGTCAACCCACACAATTGGTATGTTTACTAATAATGACTAATATAATTCACACATTTATGTGCACCTAAAAGGATCTCGGACAAACATTTGTTCAAATAAATTTGCTCTAACCATCGTTCAAATGTTGACGGTTAAGCAGAAGCATAATCACATATTGGTTTTACTGATTACCTTTTAGTGAACTGGATTTTTGGAACTATTAGTTTTGGCATAAATCAAAGCAGATATCTGATGTTTTGTTTTTAATTCACCCATAATTCCTCTATATCTACAATTAAAAGTACATTTTAAAATTAAATAAAATGAATCACGTTTTCTCGCTCTCCCTTTCTTATACATCAAAACTGAAAAAATCTGTCAGCAGTATCATTTTTATTTTATAATGACAAAACATTATCAAGGTATTATTATTATTATTATTATTATCAACAAAGGGAAGTCGTGGCCTAACGGTTAGAGAGTCGGACTCGTAAACCAAAAGTTGCGGGTTCAAGTCTCGTACCGGCAGGGATTGTAGGTGGGGGGAGTGAATGTACAGCGCTCTCTCCCACCTTCAATACCACGACTGAGGTGCCGTTGAGCAAGGCACCGAACCCCCAACTGCTCCCCGGGCGCCGCAGCATAAATGGCTGCCCACTGCTCCGGGTGTGTGTTCACGGTGTGTGTGTGTTCACTGCTGTGTGTGTGCACTTTGGATGGGTTAAATGCAGAGCACTAATTCCAAGTATGGGTCACCATATTTGGCCACATGTCACGTCACTATTTATATATGTACAAAATTTATATAGTTTGCATGGCTGCATCTGAAAGCCTAGGCAGCTGACTTGCTGCCTCGCTGCCTTATGAGGCAATGACTTTGCAGGCAGCGTTTTTGCACAAAGGCACCTCACGAAAATGTTTTCGGATAAGCTTCTGAGGCAGCTTAATGGTTTAATGATCTACAACAAAATTGAACGAGTTTTTGTGATAACTAAACAAATATTAAATTATTATAATACTGATTTCCCGCTAGAAATAACATCAAAAGTGCAAAAAGTTAGTCAGAAACATACATTTACACACAAACTGACCACCAAAAGCAACTTTCAGACGTCATCTTTATTTTTTTATCTCAACCGTTACGGAATGGAACGCACAGGATTGTGGGATATCAAAGGCAGTGAAGGATACATCTATCTATCTATCAAAACTCGATCAGAAGAAGGTACCTCCGGAGACAGGAAGTGAAGCAGAATTTGGATTCGGACGTGCCTTGATGCCTTCATGCCTTGAAATGCTGCCTCCGAAGGCAGCATTTTAGAGCTTCCGGATGCAGCGCATGTGTGTTTTTGTTTAATATTGTATTTCATACATAAGGTTTTTATGGCTCATATGTGCAATTTCTTGAAATTCAGTGATTACTGAGAGATACACATATAAACCTTCCTGAAAATCCTGTTGTGCCATATTTGACATTTGCTTTTTAACATGGAAATTTTTTTTAAACATTTTTTAACATTAAATAAATAAAAAATAATAAATGCATAATCAAGAAAACACAAGCTGGTTCAGCCCAGTACATGTTTTTCTTAAATTATTACTAACAATATAAAAGTTATTCTTACACACATGTAAGATTTCACAGCAAAAACACTTAACTTGATAAAAAAAACTATCTATCAGAGAGCAGAAGGCACAAAGTAAATTGTGTACAGGTTTATCAGCAAAATTTTGATCATGTTAATAATTTATAGGCCCTAGAAATTTGAGTACCAAATGTGATACAGTAGATATATTTATGAATGTAAATAAAATATATAAAAAAATAGACATTGTAATTATTGTTTTACACAATATTACAACAAATGTTTACTGTAAGTTATGAGAATAAAATGTTGCTAAAATGTGGTAGCGTGTTTTGCCAAACAAGCATTTTGTTTACAATCAATTTATACCCTCAAAGGGATGACGTATTCAAACATTAAAATCAAAAATAAATGTTACGTTTTTTTGTTTTTTTAAATCATGAACTTGTGTCCTAATAAGATGCGAAAATTAATTTTCTAATGTCTCTTTATGGTCTTGGCCTTTTTTAGGGTTAAAATTGAAGAGATATTATCATATCACACCTGGTTAGGACAGAGTGTATGAATGGAGCTTACTATGAAGTTCAATATAGCACTTGAGAGGCCTGTTAAAGACATTGTCGATTTAAGATCTGACCTTCAGTCTCTCAATCCACTGGTTGTAGGCATCCACAAGCCATGGCCTCTCTGGGAATAAGAAATATACATAGATTAGATATAGATAGAAATATAGATAGAACAAATAATATATTATTATTAGTGCTGTCAAACGATTAATCGCATCCAAAATAAAAGTTTTTGTTTACATAATATATGTGTGTGTACTGTGTATATTTATTATGTATATATACTGTAAATGCACACACATGCATATATTTAAGAAAAATAAGTTATTTTTATATTTAAAATATATTTATATATAATGTAAATTATATGAATATAAATATATACATGTAAATACTTTTGAAAAATATACTGTATGTGTATGTATTTATATATACATAATAAATGTACACAGTACACACACATATATTATGTAAAAACTTTTATTTTGGATGTGATTAATCACGATTAATCATTTGACAGCACTAATTATTATTCTTACTATATAATTTTAATAGTTTAAAATAAGTTTTCATACCTTGTAATTGCTGTTTTGCTTGTTCAAACCCAAACTCTGGATCTGATTCAAGCACACTAAAGAACAATTAAAGGTAAGAATAAACCCAATGTGTGTGGGGAAAAAAAAAAAGTCTAGCATACTCGTCAGTACACTCACTCTGACACAGCTTTGGCTCCCCAGTCAAAAACGTTGCCAGCCAGGAGGCCCTTGGCCAAAGTGAACTGTCTCTGTTCCCAGCTCAGCTCCTCTACCGACTTCACTACTCTCAGGTAGTATTTCAGGGCCATGTCATTCTCCTTCTGCTTAATCTGCAGACAAACAGAGAATCAGACTGAGTCTGGTGAACTCGATCAGCCACTAACATGGTTTAACCACTTGAAAACAGACACACAGATGCATAGAGATAGAGACTAAAACAATACAATCTAATTAAAAGAAAAACAAGTTGACAAGATTTTAAATGTGAGACTATGGGGAACTGATGTAATTTGAAGCACCACAGGCAAGGTGAAGGATGATTCAAGATTCAATGTAAACCTTAGAGTAGGGGTCAGGAAAGTTGAATTCGTTTAAACAGTGTTCTCTTGTGTCTAAAAGACTTCTGACGGTGAGGGATCCATAAGCACTAGAGATGAGATGAGAGGAGAGGCAAGCTACATTAGAAGAGAGAAAAACTCATCCAGCAACACTCAAGCACACACACTACAAGACTGTAACTCATAAAACATCCTAATATCTGCTAGCGACAGATATATCAGTCCAAGCTGAAGGATGAACCCTTGATGAGCCGTGGCAGAGACTGAAGGTTCATGGTTGCTCTTACAAAGGCTGGTGCCGGAGAGTCTGGAGTTTATGACGGTATTTCTGGCGAAACTTCTCTGCCCTTTCCACAGCCTCTGGTTGGTCTTTCTGGCTAGCTATGGCTCGCTTCACCACCTGTTGAAAAACAAAATGAGTTCATGAACGTTCGTGATTTCTTTGTTTTTCTTAGTTTTGTTGTGGAAAAATCTTAGAATAGAAGCTATAAAATTTAACGATACCAGAGTGTATCTAGTGTACAGCAAACCTGACACTTCTAACCTTAACCTCTAACTATACAGCACCAAACTGCTACAGAGCATAATACTTGGAACAAACATCATGGATTTCATTCCCAGATACATACTTTTTGTTGAAATTTATGTTGCGTTCACACTTTGATTTGGATCTTAATGGCTGGCTTTGTACAACATTCAGGAAACAATGTTGGAAACTAGCCAGCTAACACAATGTGCCAGTTATGTAATTTTTTTAGTATGTTTTGATAATGTAACAACTTTACTGAATTTTATGACTTACTAAATAATGAAGTAACTAGGACATTGCATTCTCATGTCATTACCATCAAATACTATCTTTAAAAAAGAAAGAAAAGATCCGTCTCAGATCCGGCAGGAATTGTAGGTGGGGGGGGGAGTGAATAACCAGCGCTCTCGCCACCTTCAATGCCACGACTGAGTGCTCCAGGTAGGGCTGCACGATATATTTGAAAAAACTCACATTGCGATATTTTGTTTTTCTGCGATATATATTGCGATATGAAAAAAAGAAGAGCTCTATTATGAAATTTGTAAAAAAAAATCAATGACTGGGGTGATTTTGTAGGTGAGTAAATCAGCATAGGAAATAAACAAATTACAAGCATAGATAAATATAACCGAACAAAGATACAAATGAAATAAATGGTGCTTTATATTTTTCAGGTAAGTCTAACAGTATTCAGGTACAGAAATTGAATAATCAAATGTAAAACAACACTGCATAGTCTTCACTGTATAAATTAAATCTAATAAATCTGTGTTAAAGCTACAAAAGTGATTTTTCTCTACGTGTATTGTTGTTTGATTAACGTTCATGACACAGAATGCCTCAGGAACATTAAACTACTGTTACACATCCATTTTCTTTCTCAATTGTTGACCTTCACCTAAGCAACTGTTTTTCCAAGAATACTTGCAGAGACATGCATTTTGACATACTTTCGCGTGTATGTGTCATTACAGGCACACAGGCTGTCTGCCGTTGCTAAGCAACCGTGACCTACGCTCTCCTCGACGACAACGCGAAAGTTTCACTAAAGGATAAATGGATTTCCAGCACTGAAAATCGCTTGCAGTAGCTCAGCTACTAAATGTATTTAAAATGGGTATCTCTGTACAATCAGTATAAATATAACGATCAGTATACTAAATATCACACATCCTGCGATGTGACTATGGCCGATTCGCACGTCGCGATATCGATGCTGAAACGATATATCATGCAGCCCTAGCTCCAGGTGTGTGTTCACTGCTTTGTGTGTGCACTTGGATGGGTTAAATGCAGAGCACAAATTCTGAGTATGGGACACCATACTGGGCCACACATCACTTCACTTTCACCAAATTACCAACTCACACCATAGTCAGACTTAACTCCTATGGTTATAAGATAACCAAGAATGTTCTAGTAACAGTATGTACAATATATTCATAATACACCACGTCTACACCAAACGCGAGCAGTGCAATGAGACTAAAGACAACAAGAACCCATTAATGATTCTGTCTAGAGGTCTCTCTCAACTCAGAATGCTCTTTGTGATATGCTGGTTCAATAATATGTAAAATAAGCAATAGGTCTCAGGTTATGGAGCTCAAATATTGTTTTAATGAAGTTAAATAACCTAAATGCACAGTAAACATCAAAGTCAAGTATGACGTAAGAGTAATTTGAAAAAGAGTGTGGAGAAAATGTTAATTTAGCGATATAGCCTACTAACAACAAAGTTCTTTTTCGTTTTTTGCTTATGGATAAAATAAAGTTTGAAATCCCTTTGCAGTGCTGTAATGTTAACAAACATCCCAACATTCACACTGATGAAAAGTGCCATTTAGATGAATATGTGAATGTGTTTTGTGTGCTTTCCCCTTAAAAACAAAACAAATATACAACAAAAATAACAGCGGTGAGAAAACAGCAGTTAAGAAAACATCTGATCAAAGCACTATCCAGTCAAGTCAAGTCATGTTTATTTCTAACCTACTTCATAAAATATTACTTTAAAGCCACAAATATCATAACTATTATCTATAGGCCTACTGTAATTGAGACATTTATTCAACAAATTAATTACAAACAGAATGAGAATTTAATGTCAGAGCCGAATCAGAGCTAACAACTTTTTAAAGGTGAGTGTAAGCGGTATATGAATGTAGCGTTCGCTTGGACTGTGAGCAATTGACCTATCGGTAGGCCCCGCCCTCCTTAATTACTGTTGCTCCCTCGGACAAACAAACCGAGTTGCTAACTGGCTTAAAATGACAGCTGTCAGTGTGAAAACCTTGTCCCATGATGCTTTTGACACATTTTGGACACAGAAGGACCATCATTTAAGTGGGACTTAAATATGCCATGGAGAGATATTTAAAATATTTCAAAATAAATATGTAAAGATACAAATCACAACGCAAACAGGAGAAGTCTCACGTATCGATCGTCCCGATTGCAGATGACAACATCCCAGATCAACACCGCAGGGTAAGATAAAATTAATTTACATTTAACCAGTTTAATATGGAGAGGCATTGAAATGTAGACCTTCGTTTATGTGTTTTTGACCTACACTGTACATGACGTGAGAACAGTCCGCTATTTAGGTTTGTACGTTAGCATGGACTCACTAACTTTAACGTTAGCTAGTTTTAGCCAGAGATACCTTGCTGAAGCACAAGATGATATTAACATTTTGCTTGAGCAGATGAAAATTGTAACTTAATGAGAGTATGACAACCAGAAAATGAACATTGGGATTGGGGTTGAATGCTTAAGAGACATTTTGCTGTTTTGTTTGGGTTTAGGAAATGTAATAAAATAAATTCTATTGCCTATCCTCTCAAGATACCTGGAATCACTGTTACAAGTGCCCCAGGCACATCGTTTTTCCATTTTTGTAGCATAAACACCATCAAACCCATGAGAGCTTCGGACCTTCCAGTGTTTCTCTATGGTGCTGAAACCTTTAGATGTCCGTTTTCCGCTCCCCATGCAACTGATACTCGACTGCCATTGGCTCACCTGCATTCGAGGAGAGGGGCTTACCGATAGGTCAACTGCGCGGAGTGCACTGGAGTAGAGCGGATTATTATGCGGAGCATTACACCTCTTTGCTTTGCTAATTGACAAATGTCACAAATTCAGGAATTACATTTTTCCAGTTATGACAACGTAGCTAGATATGTTGCCATGACGAAAGACTGGTCATCATATTACACTGAAGTTACGTAACAGTCACATATCATATAGGTTAGGTGGGTAGGTACTGAGCTAATCACTTCAAAGCTGCAGTCCGTAAGTTTTGCCTCTTTGTTGCCATCTCTGTTTGAAAACATTCCATTGCAGTTATTTACGGAACTATCTTCATTGCATGGGTTGTGCGTCGGCACGGCTCCAGCACGGATGAATCTAATGTTTTGAGGAGTATGTGTGGCCGTCAGTCACAGCACTGGTGTGGAAATTGTACTTAGGAATCAAGCCTACGTCTTGGAATATATGACCCAAATAAGAATTTTCACCGGATATTGTCATCTAAACAAGCAAATAACAAGTCTACCACGTTTGTTCTGACCAACTGAGGAAAAAAGCATTACAACAAATCACGTTACCAATGGGGATTAAATCTAGAGCCCGACCGATATGGTTTTTTTGGGGCCGATGCCGATACCGATATTATGGAGTAAAAAAAAGTCTGATCGCCCGATATTCTTTATGTGTATTTTATAGTGCAGTACCAGTCAAAAGTTTGGACACACTTCCCATTCGTGTGTCCAAACTTTTGACTGGTACTGTATATAGGCTAGAATACAGTATATACATAAACAGAATATATATACATAAACACATTTTAGCAATGATAACTCAAATGTGGTGATCAAACACTTGTGTGACAAATGATGTGACAAATATGTAAAGAAGGCAGGGTATTTAACAATTTAACAATAAATTTCAAATTTTCATATCCAAAATGAGCCGGACATCTTCACATCACTTATTATAAATAACTGTAAAGGGGCCATATGATGCAATTTCAAATTTTCCTTTCTCTTTGGAGTGTTACAAGCTGTTCGTGCATAGATAAGATCCCTAAAGTTGCAAAGACTAAAGTCTC
>NW_015554077.1:250857-252374 GCF_001515605.1 Sinocyclocheilus anshuiensis | reverse complement strand
TGTTTGCCCCAAGCCCGCCAGCCACTCCTTTGTCGAATCCGCCGGCCGCCGCTCACTCTAGCCCACCGCGTGTGACGCTGTTGTGAAAGCGAAACTACTTTGTTTGGCCTTCCAAGACACAACTAGAAATCAGTGGTTAAGTTGTATTTATAACACTGTTCCAGAACAGTTCAACCCAAATATTCAGATGTGTGCAGCGCATTTTATGGAGGACTGTTTCCTGAACCTGGAAGAGTAGACAACAATGCCGTACAAAAAGTATTCTTGTAGCTTCGTAAAATTACGGTTGAACCCCTGATGTCATGGATTATTTTACCAATCTCTTTGCTACGTTTCTGGATGTTGATCGTGTTAATTACATTGCTGTCTATAGGAGGGTCAGAGAGCTCTCAGAATGCATCATAAATAATAATAATTTTCATTTTTGGGTGAACTATCCCTTTAACGTGTTAATTAATTAGTTATGAAAAAATAACGAGATTAAAATATTTTAACGCAGTTAACGCACTGGCCCCCAGACCTGTACGTCATCTTACATTTAATGCAGTGGACTGTTGACAAATATGATGCAGGGCAACAACTCCATAAATGCAAATATGCCCTCAAATTCAAGATGTTAGTACAAAAAATGCCTCAGTATGAGTTTCTGTCTCATTTATATCATAGAATAAGCGAAAGAATATCCCACGAGCAGCGAGAGCAATATCACACGAGTGCTGAAGAACAAGTGCAAATGTGATTTTATACAACAGTTCAGTAAATAACAAGTTAATATTGTGCTATATTTTTAACATAATTTTGTGAGTTTTTGTTCAATTTTGCCAACGAAAATATTACCTAAAAGCCACAGCAGAATTGATGTGTGTCTCTGAGCAACACAGCGGTGTTTAGTTTCTGAATGAATCAGCGTTTTGAATGAATCGTGTTAATCAATGATTCAGTAGTCTAGAGAGAGCCATTTACTCAATTCCTGAGTGAATCAGCCATTTGAACGAACTGACTCATAAAGACATTTCCCGCCACCTGCTGGTAGTTTTAGTTTCTTCTTTAGAGTATCACTTCATTTATTAAAAAAAAAAGGTATGATTAAAGGGATAGTTCAACAAAAATAAATAAATAAATTCTATCATCATTTAGCTACTCACCTTCATGTTGTTTCAAACCTGAATGACTTACTTTCTTTTGCGCGACATAAAAGAAGGTATTTTGAATACCGTTGGTAACTAAGCTGTTTTGGTCACTAGTGACTTTCATTGCATGAACAAAATTGGTAGCCCAAAAATCAATTTAACTAGCCCGAATAAAAGATATTGTATTTTTTCTTTAAATAACAAGTCAAGAGAGTAGGAGTGCAACAGATCACAAATCTCACGGTTCGGATCATTTTTCAGATGAGCAAAAAATATATAGTTCTTTATTATTTAAGGAACACTTATTATTTAAAGAACAATTTACTACTTCGATACCACAGCAAAAACTAGTAGCATATAGGGATGTAACGATTCACTCAACTCACG
>NW_015554077.1:230060-250847 GCF_001515605.1 Sinocyclocheilus anshuiensis | reverse complement strand
CTTAAACAGCAGGTATTTATAGGCTGCTGCCCCTTTAAGACCGAATGCACGGATCCAATATAATGATGCCCTTGCAATTTCTTTCTCCACTGTTTACGTTCAGTTAAGACATGAAAATACTTGCCGAGATAGTTATTTTGAGATAATTTTGCGTGTATGTGTCCGTTCAAGCGAAAGAGGAATCAATTCTGTGTTTGTGCTCTCACTGCTCTGCCTGAAACGCCGCTCTGAATGTGCGTGCTTTGAGCGTGTGTGCATGAGCACCGAACTGAATTCTTCATGCGCATGAATGGTTTAAAACGCTTGAATGTTTAAATTGGTAAGACTTAGAAACACGTGTAAATGATAAACTATGATCCGTTTCACCCCTACAAGCGAGTGAACAACGCGAATTAAGGAAGGGATTTTATTTCACTATTCAAGATAGCCGTCGGGCAGGGCAGTGATACATTTTGGTAGCCCGACTGGAAAACACAATAGCCCCGGGACTTCGGGCTAGTGATTTTGCAAGCCCTGTATATATAGGGTATACGTACCTATTAAGCTCACGTACCCATTAAGTACACTTACATTTCTGAGCTCAGATTATAAAAAGAAAAAATAATTTATTATCCTACTTGCCTTAATCAATTCATGTGTTTACTATATACCTCCTGTAATTTCAAGTCAATCAGACCATTGCACACTGAGATATGGGTCGCCATGTGTTCACACTGTCTGGCGGCCATTTTGAAAGCAGTCTAAAAAACTTTCACCAAAAGAGGAGCCCTTTAAATGTGCATTTTTTTAGATGTTTAAACCTTTATTTTTGGTAAATTTCACTACTTATTGTAAAATTAAGAGATTATTGTTCAGATTTGGCATATTATAACCTGGAACTTGGATGTAGGAAATAATTAGTTAGATCCAAAAGATCTAGCAACATAGCGCAGATGCTACAGAACACAGTTAGCTGACTAGATGTATAAGATTGTGTGCTACGCTAATATATTACTTCACAGGCATTACTGGCTTGTACTTTTAAATCCATAATATTATAAATTGGCAGTTTATTGCTGGTCTGTGGTTTTACACTGCTGTAATTTTTTTTAAATTTCATATTATTGTAAGGTGAGCTTAAAGGGTGCACTACTACGAAAATCACACAGCTTCAGTGTGACATCAATAAGAAAAAGTATAATTTCATAGATGTTAATAATAGTTGTTCATATTAAAATATGCATGAACCTAATACATTAACTAGATTATTTATTTAGCAAAATCTTGTTATTTTAATAAATATTACATGAAATTTATTAAAAATTGTTGCTGCTCCAATTAAGCTCTTCCACATTGAACGTCTATGTAAATACTTCATAAACAGACCTTAAATATAAACTGATGGTTGTCACATAAGTTAATCTTTATAACATGGTTAATAACTTAGTCACATCTTTAAGATGACAAAATCTAGACATAATTATAGTTTATGCCCAAAGATGAAAGAGGCATGTCGTCCATTCAAAGAAGTCAACAGAAACCGGTCATATCTGTCCAGAAAAAAAGCGACTAAAGGCTGGAATACACTACACGACTTTTAAAATGTGAACAGATTTTTAAAACACCAGGCATCATACACTTAACGACTTTGTAAATAGTCACAAAGGAAAACTGGGCATCATACACTAAACAAGGATTACACACTAGCAGATTTTAAATTCATTCCGATCACAACAAACTCAGAGAAATGTGCGCATTGTTGCTAGGAGACAGGTGACAAATGAAAACAATATGTGTTCTAAAATCTGCTGAAAATATCAAACATGTTTGATATCCTCCAACTGGATAGAATCAAAGTCTGAAGCTAAAAAAAAATCAGAGTCTGTGATCATCATACACTACTTGATTTTCTATGGAATCAGTCGACTCAAATCTGCAGACTGGCTCTGACCTTTGCCAACTAGCATCAACTTTTCCAGACTGTAAACAGGTGGAAAATCGGGCCAAAAATATTGGTTTATTCCAGCCTTAAGAGACTATAGGCAAGTTGACATCCATTTAATAATGAGGCTTGTTTCCGTGTTCATCCCCATGAATGAAATGTTTTATTGGTTTGTTTTATTTAATTTTTGAATATGTGTTATTTAGCTGAACGTGGACTAGTCTAGATGTTGCAATGTGCTTGAATGACATTTCACTATGAATATATAGCTGATCAAATTGAATGCCTTGTTGCTTGATTAAAATTTTAGTTTTTGTGTGATTGACTTTGAACCTTCAAATAAAACATTTTTCAATTATTCTTTAAAAACGTTGTTTAAAATAAACAATAATTTTTAATAAAACATCTGATCAAATTGAATGCCTTGTTGCTTGATTTTAGTGTTCTGTTTTTTTTTGTGACTGACTCTGTACCTTCAAAAATATATGTTTCAATTATTCTTTAAAAAGGTTGTTTAAAATAAACAATAATTTTTAATAAAACATGATGTGAGCTTAATGGAAACAGGGGTGTGGTTAAAGGGTACAAAAATGTACCCATTAAGCACAGCCAGACTTTTTGCATTTATTGATGTATATCTTAATCAAAATGCTTTTGTCATTTAAAATACAATTAAATATTTTTGTGTGAGAGATTAATATTTTATTTTAACATAACTTTTTGTACCGAAACCAATATCTTGTGCACTAAAAATGTCTCAATGTAGATTTTGGTGAGCTTAGTAGGTACGTTTACCCCTATATATATATGAATTAACTTGAATTAAGAAAATAAACAAGGTAACTGTGTAGGGCAAGCAAGCTACTGCCAATCCAACAGGGGCAGGTTTATGCAGGAAGCACAGCTTTTCCAAATGTAAACATCTAAAATGAATAATAATAATTAATAAGATTTTTTTTCACAAATTCTGTGTTGAGTATTTTCTGGTAATCAAATGAACACGCAGAACATGAGGATTCATATTTAAATAGTATTTTTGCAGTTTAATATTCACAGACACTAGTCTATATCGTGATTTGATTTAAGTGTACGGACCTGTTTTTTATTTATTCATCAAAAATATGATTCCATGAAAATCTGCGTTATACAGTAAATTCCTTTTTTATGACTGGATGCCATGCTTCCGCGTTTTCTGCATCACGGAAATCATAGGGCCCTACTAATGTAGCAAAGAGTATGATAAGCTCATTGTGAGAGTAAAAGACAGGGACATTGTTTATGTACTTTATAGCATTGCATCTCACCAACTGGTTGACAATGTAGTCTTAAATCACCATTCAACAGACTCAAGCCACCACCGCACTGCCATATATTGGACTGCAGAGAAATACTAATTTTTCAATCTGCTACGTTACTGACTGTACAGACAAACTATGCTGACTTAGGAAATGTGATAAGCAGGAGTTCTGGGGCATGGCTCGCGGGCGGTATAAACACAAGCGTTGACTGAGTGGCCGCGATCAGCTCCGGTGCACCGCAGACGCGTAGATCAGCTCTAATGTCTGCTGTTAAAAATGAACCATCCATTCATCATATCATCACGTAAAACGAAGAATTAGAATCAGTGTAATTTGACGATTAAATATAGGTGCGGGTGGGTGGTGAGCGGATAATTTGAAGCAGCGGACTCTGTGTTCTGTTACTTTAATTCAGCGCTTGCAGCGCAGCAAACATAGACTCGGTGCGGAAACGATCTCTGCATTGCTGCAGATGCACTGCTCGAGGAATGCACTGCCGGACACCAACTGCTCCCACGACAGTTGATTGACATTGCCGTCTTACCTTAGACCCGCCCTGAGTGAGCTGTAACAGTCCGACTGCCATTGTTTCGACGCCGGAGCAGATGTAGACAAGAATGGCTCCATAGCGATTAAGGTGTTCTGTTGTTGGATGTAATAATGAACATAACAGTCATCATTTACTCCTGACATCTGAGCCGCTGAAGACGCAGTGGATTACTTTTGTTTGTGAAGGGAATTCGCCCGTCTGCCTAAATGCGTTTATGTTCGTGCGAATCATTCGTGATCCAGCTTCACTTACAGCAGAAGTGATTAGGTGCGTTCGACTTCATGTGGCGCCGCGCAAACCGATCGGTGGCTGACTTGAAGCAGTGCATGCCGGTTAGAAATTTTGTCCGACTTGAACCGGCGCCGACGCTACGTCACTGTCACGTGTGGCATCAAAGTACCGCGATATCGTTTCGAGAGCAGCCGGCTGACTCAGCTGGCGCAGCTTTTTCAGAGCGACTGCAGGAGCGCTGATGACGACACAGCTGTTTCACGATTGGCCGAATTCACCACATGACAACAATGACGTGTGTTTCTAACATCTTCAAATCCAATACTGCTCATAAATCTGTTTTTAGAACATTAAAAGCTTTTTTACTGTAGTCGCAATGTTATATTGAGTCACGTTTATCATGAAAGCATATATACCCCCACTTTATTAGTATTTAAATAGTATATATTTATGTTGAACTTTATTCTTGAACAGATGGCGCTGAATTAAGCAGTATATAAAAAGTGTTTCTGTTGCTCATGAAAACGTTTCTGAAACGTCTGTGTATTTGACAAATATTGCATTTAATTCACTTCATCTGTGATAGAGTATGCAAACACCGCGTTAGCGTCACTAACGGGAGCAGAAAGTGTCCGGCTTGACGGCTCCGTTTTCAACTCCGCCCCTGACTGCAAGCGGCTACTCTCGTTGACTGCCGTCTGTAGCGGTGCTTCAAGTCGAACGCACCTATCATAATAACGTGCTACTTAGCAAGTTTCGCGGCTAAAGTAAACAGTCTCTCAGAGCACGGTTTGTCACCCCACAGAAGAGAGGGGCGGGGCGAGCAGAGCTCATTAGCATTTAAAGCAACATGCAAAACACAGGTTGATTTCTGCAGAGCTGATTTTGACAAGGTAAAAAGGGTGTTTTTTACACTACCACTGAGAAATTTTAACCAAAGTATGTTACAGGCTTTTCATTAAGACCCTAAAGAATCAAACTTGTGGAAAATGGGCATCCGATGACCCCTATAAAATACAAATCTTGTGTAATCCCAGGCTATCTGTAACCAGATGCACATTTAAAGCTGGAATATAATTTAATTTCAGTCACATGTGTTTCATAAACACAATCCTTTCTGGATTACAATACGCCATCAAAATGCAGGGCTCGACATTAACACTTGTCTGCTTGTCTGGGACAAGTGAACGTTTTAGACGGGCAAGTGAAAGAGAAATTTACTTGCCCAATCGGACAAGTAACTTGAAAATGTCAATACCAAAAACAATAATAACTGCCTTTATTTGTGATATAGCCTTTTTATAGGGGTGTGTGATATATATCATTTGCGATAATATTGTAATTGTTGTTTTAACAATGTGCGATTTGACATTATCGAGTATATTGCAAAAATCTAACAAAACACACCTACAGAGTGCACGCATACATTAGGCCTACGTAAAGAAGTCTAGTAGGTTAGACTAGTGCATGTGTGTGTTCTTTCACTGCATGATTCAGTATTAAAATACATGAAGAATGATCAGAAAATTCAAGATATATGCATATATATCAGAAAATGTATATATTTATATCATTTCATATAGTTAAACAATATCACACAAAGATCGAGTGCCGTTTTTTTGCTCCAAAAATCAGCATGATTACAAATGTGATTTTACACAACAAGAAGTTAATATTAAGAGACTTGCGTTTTAGACACCATATTGCCTGTTTTTGCTCTATTTCGCCAACAGAAATAATTCCAAACACAGCCACAGCACTGTTTTGCGTCTCTGAGCAACATGACGGTGTTTCGTTCTTGAATTAATCAACCATTTAAATGATTCGGTTCAGTCGCAATGACTCGCTTATTAGCAGTGACTTGATGCCACCTACTGGCGGTTTTAATTTCACATTCAAAGTATTTTTATTTATTTATTTTTTATAATTTCAAATATCAGTATTTAACGTTTTATGTATCAAAACATTATTTATTCATTTGTAACTGCAGGTTAAAGCATTCCATGTCCCTCAGAGCTGCATTAAACAGTGGGTAAATACAGGTGCATCTCAATAAATTAGAATGTATATCTATTCCACTTCAGATGCAGCTTCTGTGTTTCCTCTGCATTGCAAAGATGAATTTTGTTGATACTGATTTCACTTTATTATTTTGTTTATTTTATTTAAAAAGAAAAATTTAACTAAATAAACTAAATGTGCCATGCTCACAAAATCTACTACATATACTCTATAAACACTATACTATGTTTTGTATAATTACAATAAATAATTATATTTATAACTCAATTTAAATGTATTTTTTTCTCTCGGGCAAGTAACTTTTATACTTGGACAAGTAAATGACAAATTTACTTGTCCGAAGAACAACCACATGAGAATGCTTAATGTCAAGCCCTGAAAATGCTAAGTTTACCAGCTGCTGTGAGAAAAAGCTATAAACGACCCATCACCTGCAGCATACTCGCATGTGATATAGCCCATTAGCTGGGACAACTTCTTTATGTTTACAGACGTGACGTAATGATGTGGCAGCATGCTCGAATGTCCCGCAAACTCCTACCAGTACCACTCAAAATATAAACATTATTATAAGCTTAAGTAAGGTGACAGTTTTGAACACTGGCTGGTTATGTACTTGCTCAAATATTGATTTCGGATAATTTTTAACCAAAAAAAGTTACGGACTGCAGCTTTAAAGTACTAAAGGGGTGTAGGGGTATAACCCCGGCATCCTGGCTAAATTCACCCATTGGCCTCTGGCCATCATGGCCTCCTAACCATCCCCATATCTACTGATTGGCTTCATCACTCTGTCTCCTCTCCACCAATAAGCTGGTGTGTGGTGGGCGTTCTGGCGCAATATGGCTGCCTTCGCATCATCCAGGTGGATGCTGCAAACTGGTGGTGGTTGAGGAGATTCCCCCCTTCTATGTAAAGTGCTTTGAGGGCCCAGAAAAGCGCTATATAAATGTAAGGAATTATTACTAATCACTTTTCAGGGCTCGCAAAATCGCTAGCCTGACATCCCGAGGTTATTGTGTTTTCCAGTCGGGCTACCAAAATGTATCACCACTCTGCCCGACGGGCTATCTTAAATGCAGATCTCCCGCGGGTCCTTAAAAACTCCTAAAGTGAGTTGTATCAAACTTAAGGCCATAAAAAGTTTTAAATATGTTAAATGGTATAAGAAATGTCTTAATTATAATTTCAAGTGGTCTTACAGTTGGGGACGGAAAGACAAGAGTCGCGATACGGCCGGATTAAACTTCAAAAGGCAATGATGCCATTGAATAAATATAAGCGCTGCACGTTTCAAGTCAAAACGCGGCGCGGATGTCTTTATTTGAATGTATCTGAAGGGAACTGACTGTCCTCAGAAGCGTGTCGTTGGCCTTTTAATTTCATTTTACCTATAATTCCTGATAAACAGCGTTTATGAGCGCGGAGCTGCTTTGTGTACAGCCGTTACCGGGGAAACCGCAATATTTCAGCGCTCCTAAAGCGCCACCTCATGGCAGAGAATGAATTTGCATTTCCAACAAGCCTTTCTTTGTGATTATGGTCAGATCAATGCAAATATCAACTCATGTTTTTACGCAGCAAACACATAGGAGTTGTAAATGAGAAAGAAGTTAATGTGCCTCCTAAAAATCTAAACAATTAAGACAGTAATATTTATACGTTTTAAATTGACAATTTATATGCTTGATTTATCCCTTTTCATAAAAATGGTCTAAAGGCTGAAATGCAGTTGAATAAGATTTTTGTTTTTGTGAAAACCTGTATCTGAACTGTAAATCATGTAATTTTATGGCTCAGTACTGTATGTTACCACAGACATTGTCCAACCCCACTCATACGGTTCATTTTACTTGTGCAGCTCTTAAAATGGGTCATAAATTGAATTAAATTTATTTGTAACAATTCTGCAGATACCCTGTAAATAGTGAAATAAAATTCCTTCCTTCATAGTTGTTGATATTTGTGTACTGAAAATATTTTTTATTGACATTTAAAATTCCTATCTGATTTTCTATATTTAAAAAAAAAAAAATCTTTTTTTATTTGGGCTAGTTTAATTAATTTTCGGGCTACCAAATTCTTAAGAGTACCTGCCCGAAGGGCTACCAGGGATTTTGACATTTTGCAAGCCCTGCTTTTACAAAGTTTGCCAGGTTAGTGACCTCAAAACATCTACATATCAACATATACCCGACCAGAAAGTTATTTCTGTCTTGTTTCTACATTTGAACTAACAGAAATTCAAGTCACAGTGGGTGGGTTGTTGGTAAGAATCTCGGTCACAGTCACGGTCACATTAGACTGAGCATGCGAAATTTCCTTGAATGCTGCTTCGGTCGTAATATGACGTTATGCTCTGCAGCATCTTTTTAAAAACTTTAATTCAACACAACACATAATAATACATCTAAAATGTAAAAACATACAATCTACTCCACTTTCCTGCAGCGCTGCAGTTTTCAATTTATGTTCTTTTAATTCAGCTACGAGGTTATGCTGTGACGTATCGATCTGCTGTTGGTTACACGGTTTCACCTGATGTGAATTCGCAGGTCAGAGTTCACACCAAGCATGTACTTTGCAACGCAGCGAAATACGAAACTTTTCGCATGGGTTTTGCATTTCCGGTCTGACTCATTTGCAAGCGTTTGAATGGAAGTCAATGGAAAGAAAAGTGCAGGGTGAACGCCCCTTTTAGTCGCAAAGTTGACCGGCCTTTATGCTGAGTTGTGAGATTACATATTTATTTTCTAAAAAGTTAGCATAGCAAGTTAATAATCAAAGTCACAAAATGAAAGACAAAAATACAAAGCCTGGAGGTCTTACCCCATCCAATGCCTCCTCAAAGCAGTAGAGCCAGTACTCCCATCCAATGCCTCCTCAAAGCAGTAGAGCCAGTGCTCCCGAGCCAATGCATCCTCAGTCAGGTCCACCGTGTCTGGAATATAAGAGGTCGGGTCCTGCAGCAGGGGGAGGTTGACTAGCTGCCTCTCCAGACGGTCCATCTCCAACATGTCAAACTGGAGACAATGAATAAAGAAAAGTAAGTACCCACAACGCATTGAATGGCAATTTGTGCATTCATCTGCACAGGAAAAGCTATAATTCCCCAGCAGACATTTGATGATACCAAGAAGAGGTTAAAAAAATAAAACAGGCATACAAACCTAACTTAAGAGTTCACTCAGGATATAAATATTCATTCTTTCCTATAGAATGCTGAAGTGATACATTTTTGTAGACCAACCCAGAAGTTATTCATTACCTTGGATCCCTTGACAAAAACCCAACACATTTACATTTATTAATTTAGCAGACGCTTTTGTCCACAGTAATAATGAAATGAGAAATACAACAAGCGATTCATCATAAGTAATAAATACGAGAAGTGCTAGTAATACATTTCTGACATTGTACAGAAAAGTATCAGATAGAACAGTGTGGAATTAAGGAAAAGAGCAAGCAGAGAGTTTTTTTTTTTGCAGGATGCAATTAGGTGCTCACAGAAGAATTTTCAGCTGTCTCTTAAATATTGTCAGGGATTCTGTGTGCCAGATGGAGACCAACAAGAAAAAAAGAAAAAAAAAACGTTTTGGAAAGTGATTTTGTTCCTCACTGTGATGGTACCATGAGGTGTTGCTCACTTACAGATCTCAAGCTTCTGAAGGGGATGTAGCCTCATTAGAGTGAATGAAGGTAGGAGGATGTAGAGCCCTTGGCTGTTCTGTATGCAAGCATCAATGTCTTGAACCTGATGCGAGCCGCATCCAGTAGTCAGTGCAGAGAGATCATGCTGCTGCGTTCTGAATCATCTATAGTGGTTTGATTGTACATGTTGGACATGTTGCCAGAAAGTTGTTCAGCATGCTCCGTTGAGAAGGGCCTGATCTTCCTGACGTTGTGCAATGCAAACCTGCATGATTGTGCCGTCTCTGCAATGTGATCTTTAAAAGGTCAGATGGTCATCAAAGAATACCCCAAGACTTCTGACTGATCTTTATGGTATTATTGTTGATAAACCTAGCCTAGCTGTATGGTGAAATTAAAATATACAGTCAAAGTGGCAAGGATAATAAGAAGATCTGTCTTTGCCAGGTTGAGCAGGAGGTGATGTTCTTTCAACCAAGATGTCCACCAGGCAGTCAGAGATCCGTACAGCTACCATTAGATCATCTGGTTGAAATGAAAAATAGAACAGAGCAATGGCACAAGAAACCATGTGCCTGTATGATGGGTCCCAGTGCTGTAGTGTATAGGCAGAACAGGAGGAGTCCAAGAACTGACCCTTGAGGAACCCTGCCCTGAGCCCTGAGTTTTCTCTATAAATGGGGGGAGCAAGACAGGTCTGCAACTGTCTATAAGTATAGTGTTTAGTGTAGTTTTTTTAAGCAGTGGGGTTACCCGAATCTGCTTGAACATGGTGGGGAAAGTGCCTGTGTGGAGAGATGTGTTGATGTGTGCGAGTGCTGGTAAAAGTGTAGGAGAAATGGCTTATAGAGGGGTGTGAGGGGACAGGGGCTAGAGAGTAGGTGGTAGAATGACTGCAGAGGAGAATTTTAGATACTTTTGACTAGATTTTGAAGAGATTGTTGCATCTGAAACGCTGTTAATCTTGTAGAAATAAGAAGTTTTGGCAGTGTGGACCATAACAGAAAAAGATGAAAACAGAGACTGATACATACTCAGGTCAGCTGGATCTTTTGATTTGTATCATTTTCTCTCTGCAGCCCTGAGTTTGGACCGGTGTTCATGGAGAACATCGGATAACCAGGGATTAGAGGGGGTAGTACACGCGGCCTGGAGGAGAGAGGACAGATATCGCCTAGACAGGAAGTTAAAGTGATGATATAGTCTGTAGCACTTTTCACATCCAGTGGTGAGAATTGGGTGGGAGACGGAAGAGAGGATGAGCGTAGGTTTTGTCTGAATACAACTGGCAGGGGGTTGGTGGCAACATAAGAAGTAAGTTGAAATTAAAAGTAATAAAGACATGATCAGAAATGTGTTTTGCCAAAACGTTTTCTGTGACACAGCTGGATGTGTAAATGAGGCTGAGCTGGTTGCCAGATTTTTCAATTCCCGTGGTGGTGAGCCATTTAAAATTGAATGAGGATGGAAGAAAGTTGAATTCTGCAACCTAAGGCTTCTCCAGATGGATGCTGAAGTCACCAGCGACTACAAGTGGGCTGCCATCCTCAGGGAATAAGGACAGCAGCACATCCAGATCCCCTAAAAAGGTGCCCAATTGACCTGGAAGGCAATAAATTACTACAATATGGAGTTTTACAGAGAGTGTTACAGTAACTAGGGCTGGGCGATATGGGAAAAAATTAATATCTCTGTATTTTTTGGCCAATTTGCGATATACGGTATATATCTCGGTATTTTCATTTTTGGATTTGGATTTTTTAAAAATCTGTATTTAATATAATATATGTGTTGTCCAATGTTGTCCAGTGTTGTCCAACAAAACAATACATATTAAAGGCTATGAAAACAAATAAAGTGAATGTAACCTTGTAAGCCTTTATATTATGTGCAAAAAAGGGTTAAAATCACATTTCATTCTAACATTGTAACACTGCAATCTAAAAACCAAAAAAAGGCTTTTAAAGCAGAAGTTAAATTCACTAAAATAAAGATGAAAATAAATAAGAACAAAAGCACAGAGTTGTGTTAGGCTATTTTGATTACCCCATTACAGTCACTTTACAGTTAGTGCTATCATAAAAATAGACTTACTTGTAGGTTTAAAATTCTACATGTCACATTTATTGTCCAACTACAAATATTTCAGCGAAATGTATATTTTAGTCAGAATTTTTGCGCTCATATTTAATTGAGCTCTGTCTGTTTGGCGCACATGCGCGTGGCGGTGCTCATTCACTGAAGTCTGACAGCAAAATGGAAATATTAACATGACTTTCTAACATTTACAGATGGAGAATATACCTGTGAAATGTAAGTTATGCATTAAGGGAAACAGCACATCTCAAACACATTAAACAACGCGAGTAGCCTAGTGTCTCTGTCAGCAGTCTCTGTCATGCAGCCTTTTTGTCAGAGCATATGACGGGCCGAGCCACTTAACTATGCGAAACTATAAACTATACTATGTCTTACCAGTTTTAAAAGGCCTTAATATAAAGCTTGTCACATATTTAGAACAAATTGTATTATACACTTTCTCCGCAGCAGCTCAGTCTGTGTCCTCTGCTATATTTTTCAGATGCGCTCGAATCAAACTACTGTATATCGATATAAACGGTATTGCCTCATATCGTATCGCTTATAAAGAAAATATCGATATATCGTACAAACTCGATATACCGCCAGCCCTACCAGCAACAGCATGAAATTTAAAAGAATTATTATTGCAAAAAGATGGGTAAGTTTTGGCCTACGAAAACACGTCATCTCCGCAGCACTCTATTCACCACCCAAACCAACCATTATTTGTGGCTATAGCCCAAAAGGGCCATTCACACTGATGCAACAGGGTGACCGTGATTTCACCAAGTACAACGTGTTCCTGGATCAACATCCTTGTTGATCCTGGAACAACATTCCAATTAACCAATCAGAATTGAGGGATAACTTTCAGGAAATATCTGTTTTAGGCTTACGATCAGGATTAGGTGCTTCTACACCCTTGTTAATCAGCTATCATTTCACACTGATTTTAGGAATAAATTATGGGTAGGGTTAGGTTTAGGGGTAGGGATTGGGTTTAGTCTATATTTTTGGACAGTAATGTTGATCCAGGAACATGTCTTACTTGGCAAAATCACGGCAACCAATGCAACAGTATCCAACTGCAGAACTACAGGGCTGCTAAATGGACAAGGCGGCAGTGTCTTGAGACACATCTTTCAGAGCTAAACTTCTTTTAAATTTAGACAGTATTTATGTGGCGTTCATGTGTGAGACACTGAAAAAACAATGACAAGCGGTGCAACAGTTAAAGATGTCTGTTTAGCGCATGTTTGCATTGGAAAACAAGTAAAAAGCAGCGCAGTGGAACACAACAACATGTTCTGTGTAAAGGGGCCCTAACAGTGCAATCAAAACGCTACCTTTATGACAAATTTCCCACAGCAGCAACTGTCAAACATACCAGACAGTGAGTTCTCATCTACAACTAGATAATTTGCACCGTTTACACTCATGAGAAATAAGTGCATCACACTGAATAATATCCATGGCAACTTCACATTCATAATGATACAAAAACCTTCTGCTACCAGAGATTACTTTTTTTTTTTTCCCCCCAAAGGAAAGAGCATGCAGAGAAAACCACAAGAAAACCTGGATGGAAATGTACTTACTGGAAACTGAAGGGAAAATATTAGGGTATAGATAGAGAAGATGGATGAATGAATGGACGGATGGAGAAGAGGAAAAGAAAAGAAAAAAGAAAAGAGATGAAATAAGAACATTTCAGAGAACATAAAATAGGTCATGAAAGATAAGTAGCATGCATTTCATTTGGCCAAATCCATAAATATAATGCATTTAGAATTCAACTCCAAGTACAATCTACTTTGGCTTTCAAAAAAGATATGCAAAAAAAAAACAAAAAAACACTGCAACAGCAAATTTACTCGAGGCCTCATCTTTTGTGCAAATTACCGTTCCACTACGAGCCCTCTGCACAGGATTCAGCTCTGGAGACACACTCATGAGACCAGAGCTGCCAGCATAGTTCTCTCCCCAGCTGTACTGGTTAGGATCTAACACAAAGAAATAAGTAGGTTAAACAAAATACACTCACTACAGCAAATACTAAAGTTTGATTGTGTACACAACAATAGCTTACTGTCTTCTTCTGCCCCCTTCAAAAAGGCCCCAATAGCACCAAGATATCCTTCATGTCTTAGAAATAAAGCCTGGACCTCCCCCTACAAATAAAAACACAATTCTTTATCCAAAATGCTCACATAACACAGCAATATGTAATAAGATTTATATCCTGAGAACGTAAGCAGGGGATAACATACTGTCATTGTTATTACTGTATTACGCATGAAGAAAGAGAATTAGGTGATAGGAAATCGAGTGCCTGGGGCAATGATAAATAAAAAATATTTGACAGAATTTGACAATATTAATCATTGTATCAAACACTCACGTAATCATTATTGATACAGAATTATAATTAAGAAAAAAGGTTGGAGACCTTAGTGAAGAAATTGATGCTATAGGTGATGGTGTGCATGGTAACGGGATGTCCTCGAATGAAAAATCCTCCAAAATAGACCCTGGTAAGGTTGTGCAGTTTGGCATAGAGGCAGGCAAGCTGTCCAATGTCATTGCTTATCATGTGCAGTAGGCTCTTCGCCATGTCTTCTTTGGAGAACTCTGAGAAATATACAACAAAATGCCCAAGTAAGTGAGATCTGCTATGTAAACTATTCTTTGAATTCATGGTGCAAAACGGTGCAGATGTTACTTAGTAAAACTGCAACTCTGTTACACTTTCCTCATGTATGCCTTTGTGAAACCAAAGACCTTTGGCTTCATTTCACATTAATAACACTGCAAACTAGGTGAAGGGTCAAATGACTCTTCCTGGGTGAGGAAAACAGGCCATACAATAAACTGCCTCATGTTACAATCAAACCACTTTTGTATTTATTCTTCTGCTTTACCTTTGTCTGTGGTGGCTGATTTCCCAAAGCTACTTGCAATGAGGTCTCCAGTTAAACCCAGGGACCCGTAAGCACCTCCATAGATGTCTTTAACAAGCATATCCACATTTGTGTGTTGTCCTTTGGATGCTAACTGCAAAAGCTCATCAAACCTCTAAGAAAGAGAATGGGAAGGGATAAAAAAAAAATTAAGTGAATTTTAAAAAAATAAAGAAAAAACAAAAATGTAGAAATTCCTAGTAATACTTCACATAATGAACCACCTTGGTTTTTGTAAGTAAAGCTCCAAGACCCCAAAAAGTGCCACCACCTATAGAACTGCCACCAATACGCTCAAATTTGTCCTCTGCTTCAACCTTCAAAAACAGGACATAGGTGCTTTCTTTAGAAAGTCTGCAAACTCAGGATTTGTTTTGTTTTGTGTGTATAATACAACAGAGGCATCTAGATCCAGTGCAGTACAGATATACCTTTACTATTGAGACTCCAGATCCAATATTTATAAGCAGGTAAGGGAAGATGTCCGGATGTGTATTCTGGAACCGGAATTCAGAATCAGCATGTTTGGCATACACAAAAGCTTCATGGGGGATATTCTTCAGAACAAAGTTGCATCCCTTAATCAGACAAGTCATTTCATCTTCTTTGTCCACTCTAAGAGACAAAAAAATACAATTGAATTACCATTACAACAAATCCTTGAACTCCAAGCATGTCTGTATCATTCTCAGTAAGCTATAAAATTTCACTTACTTTAGCTTTAACTTCTTCTCTATCAGGTCCTTGAACTTGTATGCCCCTCCACCAGTTGCTTTGATGACTTTGGTTTCTGTGTTGACCAGGTGGTCTTTAATGAAATCTAGGCAGGTTTCAATGTAAGCATTCTCAAACTTGATAAAGTGAAGACGGGCAGTGATCTCTTCCTGTACAGATATCTCATAAAGAGGGTCACCTTCTGTTTCCTAGAATGAAGTAACATGAAAAAATATACAATTAAATAATTATAAAACTTTTAACTAATGTTAATGCAAAGAAGCTTAATATAAAGTAACATCCATTAAACCTTTTAATTATATAAAATGTTCTTTACACAAAGGATTTTTTTTATGAACTCTTCACTGTTCTTTGGGAAACCCATATCTAGGGCTGCACGATAAATCACATGTCCACTGTCATGTGCATCTTGTCAGTAAAGCCGGTTCTGTGATTAGTAGTAAATCTCCATCACGTGCTTTCAGATGGAGCGGCATTCAATACACAGAGCCGCAGTTCACTGACAAGCTACGCAATATCGCGTTCATAATCGCAGATGAATCGCATTAGATTATGAACGCGATACTGCGTAGCTTGTCAGTGAACTATGGCTCTGTGTAGTAAATGCCGCTCCATCTAAAAGCACGTGATGGAGATTTACTACTAATCACAGAACCAATCACATGACAATCGCATGTGATTTATCGTGCAGCCCTACCCAAAACAGTTCCTCTATGGCATTGCTTTTAAATTTTAAAATTACCATTAATTCATGACCATCTGAACACTGTGCAGTCAAAAAGGGACTGCAATACATCCTTCAACACCTTGATAGACTGGGATCATATGCCATTAACATCGTCTATAACAGTTAATGACCACTATGCTCTTTTACTTTTTATTGTGAGAAATTCTGTTGTGAAATACATAATAAAAATGTACATAATACACATACTTACATGATGTATTTCCTGTATTTGGCCCAAGTGTTTAAGTGGTCGTGAAGACCGCAAGTGTGTGTAGGACTTTTAATGAATCAATGGGACACACTTACAACGTAGTATTGTAAAAATGCAAGCAAAGTTGATAGTTTATTTTTTTTACACATTGTGTATATGTAATACTTTGCACTTTAAAATAAAAATCTAAATTTCTGTTCATTAGTAAATGGCCCTATGAATGACCCAATTTAATTGTGGTGCTTCTAATCAAGCGATAAAAAGCAGCTGAAATGTTTTACATAATACACATACACATCTTTGTTACAATAAATTGTGCAACACTACATTTTTACACAAATTATATGTGATATCTAATTAAATTAATTACACCGCAAAGTTTTCCTCAACATTTCACTCTTTTGGGGCTTGTGAGTTCCTGAACATGATGAATGACGGGATACCACACCGAAGCTGTATTAGAGATAGTGTGGATTTTGAGTGCATTAACGGCACTGAGTGTTGCCATTTTTATTTTTATTTTTTGTCATGTGCATGCTTTCTTAATTGTGCCAAGACTGCAAGTGTAGGTATTGGGACAGGCCCATAAACTCTTTTGGAGTGGACTTTGTGCTTTGTAACTTTGCAGATCTTTTTCATGCAAAAAACAGCAACTTTATACACTAAAGGAAGTTGAAAATGTACACAAGAATAATAGGAGTCTTTTAAATCTAACAAGATGTAATATTTGTTTTGTTTTACTTTTTGTATAGTACATGAAACACACACACTTCCTGTTTGTTGCTGCCGTGTGTTTTGAGTTTGAGCTCCGTCAAGTTAATTCTTTGTCGTCTAATTTTTTATCTTAAAATCAATTCTATACACCATCATTTTCGTTTCTATAACGTGTGAATATATCCCCTATCGTATTCTACAACAAAAACAATCAGAGCGCCTCGTTATCACTAGTTCTATTTTTGACTTCCCGAGTCCGCTATTAGCATATAGCCCGCTAGCACGCCAGCGTGGTTGCCGCTAATATCGCTTACGTTACTAATACACTATTCACTGTTACTTGCTTTAATGGCGGATGTGGGTTTTTTCTCCATTCTGTCACCGATGGAGTTTTGGTTCCTTGCCGCTGTCGCCTCTGGCTTGCTTAGTTGGGGACACTTCATTTCCAGCGATACCGTTGACTTGATTGCAAAGATACTATTTAAACTGAGCTGGATGTTGACATCACTGAATTCAATGATGAACTGTCTTTAACTGAAAAATTTGTGTTTACTATTGTCATTTTGCATTATTGACACTATTTTCCTAATTAATGCTGTTCAGTTGCTTTGACACAATCTGTATTGTTAAAAGCGCTATATAAATAAAGGTGACTTAAAGGTGACATGACTTTCTCATCAGATTTTCTGACACTGCCTCCCTTGTCTCCAAAAAGGGCCCCTGATGTTATGTGTAATCATGGAGTGAAAAAGTCTTACCTGCAAGCTTACCTTCGCTGAATGATCAAACGACCTGACTTTGGCAACTTTATGCTGGACAGTGGAGTAATATGCCAGTTTTGTCAAAGAGCCACCTGTCAGATAAGATGAGGTAAATTGTTTCTTTATTCAATGTTCATATACATTTAACATTCTCTTATACGATTACTATTATGTTATTAAAATATTACATCAGGTTGTTTAGGTTCATTAAAACATATGACATGTTTGCACTTGCAGCCCAGTAGTACAAAAAAAACCTGTCCTCGTTCCGCTCCGCTATATTTATCTAATGAAGGTTATTCAGTGGATATTTACAGCCTCAAAGTCTTCATAAATAATGTTAGTGTTGTTATTCCTCACATGTATTGAACAAACTGTCAGATTAGCAGCACGCGCTAACAAATTTGAACGCAGCCCTGCCCAACAAACTCCACAAGTGACTGTAACGTTAACGTTACTACGTTTGAGAAAAAACAAGGGTACGAGTTTGCATGTGATAATACCTATATCTATAGCGAACCTCTTGGCGTTCTCTAAATTGCGGAAAATTTCATCTGGGGGGAGTGTGATGCTCTTATCCATGCTGTGGGATCCTCTGTCCGCCCCGCCAGACAGCGCCATCTTACTGCGATTGTTTTGCAAACTACTACGCAACGTGAATGACGCATCAAAGCGCAGAGTTAGGGCGAAATTTTACAGTAAAAGTCCCATTCCTACGCAGTACAAAATAGAATAGAATATAATATTTTATTTAAACTATTTTATAAAAAAACTATATTTGCTTTTCAGTCGGAATCAAGTAAACCACCAACATCAAGACCTTCATTAAATGATAAGCTTTATAGATTTCTGAGAATAAAATGGGAACTACCGTATTTAATATTAAAAAAACACTAGCATTAAAATGATCAGATTCCTATTTCGACTTTTTCTATTAACACTTTTATAGTATGTCTTATTATAAAATTATATTTATATAATTTATATAACACTATATAACACTACAAAAATCTTATTATTAATAAATATTTCATTGTAGTTTCACTTGTTATTTACATTATAGACTTGGTTTGTGACCCTAGCTGCATCTGCAAATTATTAATTAAACTTTCTCTTAGATGATGACAATTTGCTGCAAAAAAATAAATAAATCAAAATAAACCTCTGTAATATTGAGACAAACTGACATTAATGTCATTCAGTGATTTAAAAATCTTTAGTAAAAACAACCAGGTGAAACATAATTTCACTGTGTAAACATGCTAAACGTTAAAAAGACAAATCAGATTGCATTTGCTGTTTAATGGCATATGGACGTTTTCATCAGGTTGCTGATTAGGGGACCATCTCTGTGTCCTAATGTTCATACTATCCATCCTAAATAGTATGTGAAATTAGAAATAGTATGTCCCAAAGCGTAGTATGTTGAAAAGAGAATGCCAAAAGACTCCGGATGGATGATTCGATTCAGAACTCCAACACGAATTAAAAGCGTTAAAAACTACAAACATGGCGGATGTGCGACCGGTGTAGATAAAGGGGTTTGAGTAATAACTTTGAATACCCTTAAAGGGACTTTGGTAATATTCCAAATTTAACCTGGTAAAAAAAAAGGCCAGTTTACAGACTATAGAATACTAAAGTGTGTATGTTTATCGTAAGCAAAATTGTATTCTCTTATCTAACTCTGATGCTTTCAAATATTGTTGCCTAATAATAAAAAAAAAAAATACATCTTTTAAATTCCTTTTCACAGTGTTTGTTTATTCACAATTAATTTTATTTTTCTTATGTTTAGAAATCAGATTCTTCTTTTCATTATCATATTTGGGACCGATCATCACAAGTTCTACTGTCCCATTGTCTATTTCCCTATGTCATGTTTCCCTATTCTGCACAGTGTACTATTAAGAGATGTATGTTCAAATCTAAATTTTGAGTTTATGGTTTCTTTTCTTTTATTCCTAAACCTGCATTTCTTTGAATGTCATAAAACCATCTACCGGTTCTATCCTCCTTCAATTGTTTTTGATCGTTATTTGTTGTTTATTTATACTATTTGTTTCCGTCTTCCTATATATTTAACATTGATGTTCATATCTCTTTTGTATATATTTTTATATACCATAAAAATGCTAAACTTTATTCCATCATCTGAATCCTGTAAAACATTTGTAGTGTTTTAATCAAGATGTCTGCTCTACTTTCAGTATGTTCCCATGGGTTGTCGTTATGATAGCATAACCCTAACCCTGGGAACATCGTGTTTATGATTGCCATATAAATATAGGGAACATAGGATCCTGGGACCATAGGTCCCTTTTTCATGTCTTCATCATGTGTAAATGTGGGGAACATGGAAACATAGGAATGACCAGTTTCTGAAAAGTGGGCTTTATGTACTGAATGCAGGCAGATATATGCGATGGCCTTGATGGATAATGGACTGGCTGTGCCTTGTCAAGTCATGTCACCTTTATTTATATAGCGCTTTATACAATACTGTGTCAAAGCAGCTTTACAGTGTCAACTGGAAATAATGCACAAGGAAAATGACAAATAGTCATTTTTACAGCTCAAGTCAGTTCATTGATGATTCAGTGATGTCATTGTCAACATTGGGTTGAAACAACCCAGCATTTTTTAGAGTGTAAGCAAGCCAAAGGCGACAGTGGCAAGGAACCAAAACTCAATCTGTGACAGAATGGAGAAAAAAACTTGGGAGAAACCAGGTTCAGTCAGGGGGCTTTGTCAGTAGAGAAGAGTTACATTTACATTTTGATTAAAGGTCTGTTTTCAATGACATGAATATGTATGTATATATATATATATATATATATATATATATGGCTCATCAACCATAACTCCTTCAAAAACAGCTAGAAACCTTGGAGTTGTGATTGATGATAAGCTGAATTTCTCAG
>NW_015554077.1:216911-228839 GCF_001515605.1 Sinocyclocheilus anshuiensis | reverse complement strand
CCAATTACATGAATAAAAAAAAACAAAAAAAAACAATTCATACAAAATTAATTGTCATGTTTGTGCAAGTGTGAAAGATGCATTTAAATTTAATTGTGGGGGGGGGGCATCTAGTGCATTGAATTCAGAACCCAATGCTGCATATTTCTGGTGTATATTTATGAGGTTAGGGAGGTTAGGGTTAAGAATAGGGTTTGATCAGAGTTTAACCTTATTACACAAGTAAATCGTACCTTTGTTTCTTTGTTTTGTCAGGTGGCGGCCCATGATTCAGTCCGACACCGGAAGCTGTCACGAGACTCTGCGCTAAATCGCGGCGCTAGCTGAGCTCGCGCTGGAGCGCTGAGTCTGTGAGTGACAGGCGCGTTACGTGAGAGGCTCGTGAGTTCGCATTGAGGGCAGCAGAGCCGTGTTTTTCCTGTCCCAAAGCTCGTTTCGTGTCAGCCGCAGGTGCTGTTTCGTGGAATGACCCAGTCTGCTGAGGAGAAAAGGGATTGAGGTTGACTGCAGCTGAACACGCTAAAGTTTGTCGGGTTTTTCTGGCGGGTGTGTGAAGGTAGGCGGCTAAACGAGCGCGCTAACAGACACTGTTGATAAGGACCGTTAATTCACTGCAAAAATGCACGAAGAGATATTAAACGAGATGCGTTGTGTGATATGGGTCGTTTTATTCACATGTAGCCCATAACTGTGCCAATAATGTTTTGCTCCTTAAATATAAAGTGATATTGAGTAGTTTTCCCCCGGCTCCAGCAGTCTTAGCATGTTAGCACAAATCTCTCGGACTGAATTTCACCACATCAGAAACCGACCAAAATAAACGCTTGCTGCCGCTATAACATATTTTATAAACATATTATAAATAACTTCTGTCTCACCTTAAAATAAATGTGTACATTACTAGTCTAAATCGAAAGTGTGTGGTTGAAATTAACATTCTTGCCGTCATCAATCTAAATTAAACAGTCCAGTCAATGTTTTATGATGTAGTTTATGCACATTATCAATCAAAACAATCCTCTCTTACAAGGTGCAGTAGTTGTGAGTCCTGTTGTATTACAATCTAATGTTCCCAGTTTCTGATGTGGAATCAGATGCGAGCTGATTTTTATTGCCACATTGTTTAATAACTTGATTCTATCTCAGAGTTGAGTTTAGTGTCCCTAGATGACTAGGACGGATCAACTGGTTTTGCTGAGCAGACGTAAATTGTCATTGTTTTTTTTTTTTCCTGACACCAATGATTTGCAAAGCAGTTTTCAGTTCTCTTTGCTGGTTTTACTGTGAAATGATGTCTGAGTGAGGCTTCCTTATTCTTATCTATTGAGTGAATCATTATGGGGTTTTTTTTATACTTTAGATAATAATTTCATGTTGCTTACACCTGTTGAAATGGATGCAAGTAAGCTCATATGAGTCAGGTTTATTATGTTGAGTGGGCAAGATATTCTTCTAAGTTGTTAACCAGATGAAGTTATTTATGAAAGTGAACTGCATCCCTTGAAACCAGTCTTCTCAGGTCTTAGGTTCAAAAGGTTGTGTGCTTTGTCAGGCCTTGCCTAAGATTTTCCTTGTCTTTCCCAAAGCTAATTACTGTTGTTGCTTTTGACTAAACTTACATTTGTTAACTTTTCCATGGTTTTCTTTGTTAACAGTGAAGATATGCTCTTTTTGATCGCACTGTACTTCTGTTGTAGAAATTGATATAATTTTTAGTACAACAGTAGTTATTTAGGTGTCTGAAGAATATTATGTTAAAAAACTGGACCCTCTAACACTAGCACTCTCAATTGTATTTCTATTCTATCTACTTGATTTCTTTTTATTAATTATATTTTCTGTTTTTACATTGAGCAATACATCTGCAGTCAATCCAGCTGATGTATTGCTCCAGCAAAACATATTTGTTGTTATGTCTTAACACAGATAGATTATAGTAATTAGATGGATAAAGATTAATGACAGAAATGTAAACTATACTTATTAACGTAATGTTAATTATTTTACCCAAGTGGACTTTAATAGCTGTATGAAGTTGCTGTTATGCAAATGATATGATATTAATGTGAACAACAAAACGGAAGTCCAACCACATTTCCAGGTATGATGTTGTCTTTTAAATTATGAGAAGAGGAGGATGGGGAAATGCAAGTTTAACGGTTTCGCATACTGACTCATCTTTTTTCAACAGGACATACATAGGTTAAACGCAAAGCATCAGTGGCAGTAGTTCTATGAATGTCTTTTAATTAGATTTGTGATTTTATAGTCAGGTTTTATCTACTCTCCAAAAACAAAGGATGTGGTCTTTGTATGTTGCTGATGAGCTGGATATTTTGACAAGAACTTGAACCAGGGTGTGTTTTTACTTTACAGAGGATGATCAGATTTCAGTATTAGTATGAAAACTTTCTGTTTCATAGATCACCTTGCACAGTGCTTACTAGCATTACTTTAGTTTTTTGGTAGTTATTGTGATGATTAAGAAAAGCCATTGTCACATTCACAGATGAGGTTGACTTTTTCAATCCAGACTCTAGGTTTAGTTTCTTTGTAGTGTCACACCGGAGATGTGTTCCTCAGTCACCATCAGAGTATTCAGTTAACTACATTTCTGAAAATGTGGTTTAAGATGATCAGTGGGATGAAAACTCATGTAAGTTGGATGGTTGATGTTTCAGTGCTGTTTAGACCATAAGAATTTGGTAAAATTATGTGACTGTTAAGAGCAACAAATTAATCAGTTAGAATGTAATAAACTGACAAACCGAAAACCACTATGAGGTTAAATAACACGTTTCGTCTTCCTTAACTGTGACTAAAAAGGCTGTGAACGGCAACATTCAGTTGAGAAATTGTGGTTAAGTGGCATCAGTCAGGTGGCTGTGACACATTCTTTCTGTTCAGACTTTGCTTTTTCTTTTCATTTATCACCTGATAACACAGTGTTTGCACTCAACATGTGTTGCCAGGGATCCGTTCTAATCAAGGGGTAATTGTTTGCCTGGTTAGCATGATCTCTCAGTAAATGCTATAACTTCAAAGAAACATTTTATTCTTTATCTCAGAAAAATAAAAATCAATACAAGTATCGATGTAATATTATGAAGAAAAAAATTAGTGATCATATCAGAACAGCCTTATGATGGTATTCAGTTTAATGATATGAGACATTCATAAATTATAATAAACAATGTGCAGCTTGTTTCAAGTGAGTTCTGCCTTTTTTTTCTTGGTTGGTACACTGGAACATATATTTTTTTTCTTATTTCTTTATTTTTCCTTTTCTCACCATAAATATAACCAAGGTAAGCTGGCATGGTGTTAACCTATAAACAAACATGCACTAGTAAATTAATATTTTGAACTTGTGCTTGACATTGGAGGTCATGATGATAGTATTTGTTTGCTCTTAAAATATAAAATCAGATGACTTCTAGTACTTATGTTAGACACAGAAAGTCTAGTTTAATGTGGGTTAAACAAACTGTTTTTCTGTCAAATGTTTGAGCTTGTTGAAGTATTGTGGGTTTCATCCAACACACCCACCCTCCATGGCCCTCAGCCTCTCTCTGGACTTTTATTTGCAGTCTTAGTTGAAGTATTATCCTATGACTTCAAAAGACTTTCATCAGAGCAGCTGTTATGGTCCACAGATTGTTCAGTCTGCCTTTGATGATGATCAGGGAGGTTTAGCTGTGTTCATGCTGTGTGGAGGAATCGGCCTATCCATGCCATCCTTACTTGGAAAGAAAAGTCTTGAGTTAATTCGGTAATGATTAGGGATGTTCATTTTGGTTATTTTTCCTAACCGACAACCGAGGCTCGTTAACCAATTGTTAGTATATTTTTACTTAAATAATAAATTAAGAAAACGAAAGAAAAACTGTAGCCTATGCAGAGTTTCTGTAAATTTTTGTGCTGCGGGAAAGGAAACAGACGGCAGAAAGCGGCATCCTATTTTTCTTTAGGCTTATTTTACAAAAGCACAAAGATTTGTTTTTATTGTGAATGTACACAAATAAAGGCAAACCTTTTACAATTCCGATTATCTTTAGGACTAAAAGAAGTAGTTTCTTCCACTGTTAGAAGGAAAAAATTCAAGCGATTGCGCCGGCGCCACATGCGCCCACACAACATTGCTACCTTGACAATGAGGCCTGTTCATTATCATAATAAAATAGTCAATCAAACACATGGAAAAAAAAAAACTATGTAGTAAAATCTGTGCTGTTAAGTGTTATCACAGTACCGCCGTTAGGTTAAACGCAAAGCATCAGTGGCAGTAGTTCTATGAATGTCTTTTAATTAGATTTGTGATTTTATAGTCAGGTTTTATCTACTCTCCAAAAACAAAGGATGTGGTCTTTGTATGTTGCTGATGAGCTGGATATTTTGACAAGAACTTGAACCAGGGTGTGTTTTTACTTTACAGAGGATGATCAGATTTCAGTATTAGTATGAAAACTTTCTGTTTCATAGATCACCTTGCACAGTGCTTACTAGCATTACTTTAGTTTTTTGGTAGTTATTGTGATGATTAAGAAAAGCCATTGTCACATTCACAGATGAGGTTGACTTTTTCAATCCAGACTCTAGGTTTAGTTTCTTTGTAGTGTCACACCGGAGATGTGTTCCTCAGTCACCATCAGAGTATTCAGTTAACTACATTTCTGAAAATGTGGTTTAAGATGATCAGTGGGATGAAAACTCATGTAAGTTGGATGGTTGATGTTTCAGTGCTGTTTAGACCATAAGAATTTGGTAAAATTATGTGACTGTTAAGAGCAACAAATTAATCAGTTAGAATGTAATAAACTGACAAACCGAAAACCACTATGAGGTTAAATAACACGTTTCGTCTTCCTTAACTGTGACTAAAAAGGCTGTGAACGGCAACATTCAGTTGAGAAATTGTGGTTAAGTGGCATCAGTCAGGTGGCTGTGACACATTCTTTCTGTTCAGACTTTGCTTTTTCTTTTCATTTATCACCTGATAACACAGTGTTTGCACTCAACATGTGTTGCCAGGGATCCGTTCTAATCAAGGGGTAATTGTTTGCCTGGTTAGCATGATCTCTCAGTAAATGCTATAACTTCAAAGAAACATTTTATTCTTTATCTCAGAAAAATAAAAATCAATACAAGTATCGATGTAATATTATGAAGAAAAAAATTAGTGATCATATCAGAACAGCCTTATGATGGTATTCAGTTTAATGATATGAGACATTCATAAATTATAATAAACAATGTGCAGCTTGTTTCAAGTGAGTTCTGCCTTTTTTTTCTTGGTTGGTACACTGGAACATATATTTTTTTTCTTATTTCTTTATTTTTCCTTTTCTCACCATAAATATAACCAAGGTAAGCTGGCATGGTGTTAACCTATAAACAAACATGCACTAGTAAATTAATATTTTGAACTTGTGCTTGACATTGGAGGTCATGATGATAGTATTTGTTTGCTCTTAAAATATAAAATCAGATGACTTCTAGTACTTATGTTAGACACAGAAAGTCTAGTTTAATGTGGGTTAAACAAACTGTTTTTCTGTCAAATGTTTGAGCTTGTTGAAGTATTGTGGGTTTCATCCAAACCCTCCACCCTCCATGGCCCTCAGCCTCTCTCTGGACTTTTATTTGCAGTCTTAGTTGAAGTATTATCTTCAAAAGACAAAAGACTTTCATCAGAGCAGCTGTTATGGTCCACAGATTGTTCAGTCTGCCTTTGATGATGATCAGGGAGGTTTAGCTGTGTTCATGCTGTGTGGAGGAATCGGCCTATCCATGCCATCCTTACTTGGAAAGAAAAGTCTTGAGTTAATTCGGTAATGATTAGGGATGTTCATTTTGGTTATTTTTCCTAACCGACAACCGAGGCTCGTTAACCAATTGTTAACCGTTAACCGACAAGATTATTTTAAATTAGAATTGAATTAAATTAGAAAGGATAAGTGTCTGTGACCCATTCAAAATACTAACATTTGTTTCCCTGGGATTAATTTTACGTGCGCAAAAAGCAGAAAACAACAGAACATAAGGATTCACATGGTCATCATATCACATCAAATTCAAGCGATTGCGCCGGCGCCACATGCGCCCACACAACATTGCTACCTTGACAATGAGGCCTGTTCATTATCATAATAAAATAGTCAATCAAACACATGGAAAAAAAAAAACTATGTAGTAAAATCTGTGCTGTTAAGTGTTATCACAGTACCGCCGTGATGTTATGCAAAACATTTTGTTTTACGTGGATATTGGAATGTCAGTGAAGTACATAATAGGCTAAATAATAATTTGCCATTCAAATACATCGCGAATACGGAAACATTTGACTTTGTGTGGAACGAGAGACCAGTTTTGTTTTAGCCTAAATGAATTCGTTTTGGCATGTCGTTTATATTGCTATAGCTTCTTATATTTTTAATTCTTGTTCTTTTCGAAATACTGTTAATTGAAAGGATTGTTGTGGAGTGAGGGGAACTAAAATAGCCTAGCTATGTTTACAGTGTTTATTATAATGTTTGTAAGCATTTCGCGTCGGCATTAGGCCTATTTCTGAATGAAATAATAAAATTAAAATAATAAAACTTATACGCAACTTATGTTTTTTTCCCCCCTAAAAAAACAAATTTTTTAATGCGCGTAGCGTATTTTAACTATGAAGCAAACATTTTTTTAAGATTTTGATAAATTACTAAAAAAATAAATAATTAAATGACTTTTTAAACCATTTAACTGATCGTATTAATCGGTCAAAATTCTTACGGTCGGTTAACCGGTTAAAATTAACATCCCTAGTAATTATACCATGCTTGAGTGGGCAAGGTAAATGTTTTGTTGTTGTTTAAATGTCTATTTGTGTCCTAGGGAAACAAACAGAAGAAAAGGAGAATGAAAGTGTTTCACTGGCTCTTGAGGACTGACATGCAAAAATGTGCTTTTTTCCAAACATAATTTGAATTATTTGGAGTTGCAGCTGTGTGGTCATACGCTATATCTCTCCATCTTGTTTGCGTGCAAGTGTTTTTTCCAGACATCATGAGCGACTGGAAGTCGTTTGCTTCTGAAATGCGCCTAATCACATCTGAGTTTTAGTTCTACATTACCTCTGGTCATTTTCCCTCTCGGTGGCCTCAGTTTGGCATCTCATCGCCTTTTCTACACTGCCGTTACCATTAAAGGAAGAAAATTCTCCTCTCTGCATGCCGACCAATCCTGCAAAAGCAGAAATGTACCAAAGCTTTCGAGCAACAGCACATACAGTATGAACCTCTCCAAGTAACACTGGATGAGATTAGTGTTCCTTGAGTGCAGCCTGGCCACTGTTTGGATTTGGCTCCTCACCACAGAGGCGTAACTTCAGAAGACCTGTGTTTGACTGCATGTGTGTTTACTATATGAAAGCCAGCAGAATGGTTTACCTGTGAAACCTTTTCACACAAAAGGGATTGTCCTTTATGTATTATTCATTCTGAACAGGTCCCACATGGTTGTAGTAGCAGCATTTGGAGAAGAGATTAAGTTGTTGATTTGAAGAATGTTCAAGGTCTGGTGGAGTAAATGATTTTCACTGATCAATGTACGTGGCATGCTTTGTACATAGAGCTGTTCAGACCACAACTCTGGTTTATTTACTTTAAAAGCCAATGGTGGTTAACTTTTCCCACACAGTAACATAAATGCACATTCTGTCCTGTTATATTACAGACTTGGATTTTTATGTCATAAAGGAGATTTCGTTCCTCTACCATCCTCTTTCCTGTCATAGATTTGCGGTGTCCAGATCAGTGTGGGCCTGCTGATATGGGTTAAATTAATGTAGGCCCAGAGGCTCAGCAGGCCTCAGTCCTGGCTCAAGACTACACACTTCCATACAGAACCCACAGCTGCTTTGTGTTTAAGAGGTCATGCTTGCAATATCCACCACCTGGGCTACGATCCAGGATGCTCTCTACACCGCACACACAAACTAACACGTATCAATATGTGGAGACCTACTCATTCTCTTGTCTTTTCTTGTTTTTAGAGCACTGAGGAGTCTGGTGAAGAGACCCTGCCATGCGTGAATACAAGCTTGTGGTGTTGGGCTCTGGCGGTGTGGGCAAATCAGCCCTGGTAAGTACAGTATACCATGTCATCTTCACCAAACCTCAGAGCAGCTGGACTCCACTGCTCAGCCAAGCAATGATGTGATCCACAGTAATGATCAGTTGATGATCAGTAGACCGTGGCTTTGGTTTTCTCCGATTGTCATTTGCTTCTATAGCTAGCTGTAAAGGTCTTTAGAAATCATTCTAGCATGCTGTTATTATTAGTTGTTATTACTGGTGCTCAATTATTAATAATGGTAGTTATTATATTTAAAAACAGTTGCGCTACTGGAAACAGTGGTATTTTTTTTTTCTTTTTTTAAGGATTCTTTGAATAGGAAGTAAAAAACAGCATTTATGTGAAATAAAAATCTTTTGTAAAATTATGATTGCCTTTACTGACACTTTTAATCAATGTAATGTGTCCTTGCTGATAGTGTTGTCACGGTACCAAAATTTCAGTATTCGGTACCGAGTGTTAAGCAGCCCAATTCCGCGGGAAAACCGCGAACTTGGCAACACTGGAAGAGGATAGCTTTCGTTTAGCGCATCAAGAACCGGGTTGACCGGGTACTCGGTACCACCGGTACTTAAAAAAACCTGGTACCGTAACGTTTTCATTTTTTTAGTACCGACTTGGTACCGAAATACCGGGTCTTTTGACAACACTACTTGCTGAATAAAAGTATTAAATTTAGTATCTGACTTTAGCCCAAACTTTTGAATGACAGAGTTCTCTACATTGATGATGGGGAAATGTTTTTTGAACACCAAATCTGCATATTAAAATAATTTCTGAATAATCATCTGGACACTGGAGACTGCAGTAATTTATTAAAGTGCAGGCATGAAAACACAGGGCTCAACACTAAGGATTTTTCTGCTGGCCCAGTCGGGACAGTGGTTCAAAGTTTTACTAGCCCTGTCTTACTTAGTCTTCAAGATATTTGTGTTGTTCTCTGAATTCAAGTGCTTCTCAGTGGATCTCACAGCACTGGTCGCGTGATCAAGACGATCAGCAAGTATTATTAATAAAGGTAATCTGCTCGCTCCAAGCTGATAAGTGGTCCATTGTTGGTGCCATTAACACGATTTCATTCCGCTTTTAGCACATAAACATTATATTGAACTAGAGCCCGACCGATATATTGTTTTGCCGATATGAGCCTGTCGCAGATATATCGGTATCGGTGAATATGCCACCGATATGAAATTTTTTTTACAGAACATAAAACGCAGATAAAATGCTTGTAAATGGTGTAATTTTGTCGTTTGTCCAGCAGAGCGCGCTCCATTGTTTGCTACTGGCAACCTGAATGAAACGCTTTAAAGCTTAAGTGTATGGAATACCATTGAAAATTTGAACGGCCATATCTTCGTAACGGCGTGGTGGATCTGCACCAAATTCGGGGGATCCCTTCAGCTCGAGGAACCCTCTCGAACACCGAATCGAGTGTACGTCTCGAGGCCCCCTTTTGAATGAGACCACCCGTGTCGATACCCCCAGGGGTCCAGGAGTTATGGGCGGTTAAATTCGCAATCAGGCA
The DNA here is from genome assembly GCF_001515605.1 of Sinocyclocheilus anshuiensis. Taxonomy (NCBI): domain Eukaryota; kingdom Metazoa; phylum Chordata; class Actinopteri; order Cypriniformes; family Cyprinidae; genus Sinocyclocheilus; species Sinocyclocheilus anshuiensis. The sequence continues at coordinate 219,190 of NW_015554077.1, read as the reverse complement.
CCGACCGATTTGGCGATCCCGGGGGGCTACCGACGCACGGAGGGTGGCGTTCAAGAAGGCTCCTCAAGCTGAAGGGATCCCCCGAATTTGGTGGAGAGACGCCGCCGCGTTCGCGAGATAGTGAATTTAAATTGTATTTATTTACAGCGGTATATTATGTCACACTTCTCTACTCTAGTAATTTTCGTCTGTGTGTGAAGACAGTAACGCAAATCCGTGAATGAATGTTTTGAAGTGAAATAAACTTCAACGGAATAAAGTTGAATGGAATTGAATTGAAATAAAGTTGAATAAACTTCAACTTTACTGTTAAGTGCACTGATGCCAGACTCAGTTTGGATAATAAAGTTTATTGTTAAATTGTTAAATGCCCCGCCTCCATTACATATCTTTGTCACGTCATTATAAGTGTTTGATCACTACATTTACGTGATCATTGGAAAAAATGTGTTTATGTATATATATTCTGTTTATGTATGTACTGTAGTCTATATATAGTACCAGTCAAAAGTTTGGACACATGAATGGCAAAGTGTCCAAACTTTTGACTGGTACTGTACTAAAATATACACAAAGAATATCGGCCGATATATTGATATCGGCATTTTTTTTACTCCCTAATATCAGTATCGGCCCCCAAAAACCCATATGGGTCGGGCTCTATATTGAACATTTATCAAACATGTATTATCATTCTATCAAGGGAAAAACATATTGTTATAATTACTGTTATCGTTTTATTGCCCAGCCCTATTATGACGTCACGCTCCTTTAAAAAATAAATAAATTCAACATAAAATAAATAACAAATCCAAAATGCTGCAAACCTGCAGGTTTAAAGTTTATCTTTTAATTCAAATAAGAGGTCATGCCAGGGGGTACATTCTTCGTACGTGAATTAATCATTTAGCTGGATTTTATTGTTGGCGAATTTGACATGATCCAGGATGGTCAAGTTCTTCGAAGCTCATCCCGGAGTTGCTTTCATAGCAACAGGTCCGTTAGCTCAAACCTGCTCGGGAGCAGGCTTATTTCATGTAAACAGGAATAGAGTGCATCTTTTTAAGTGAAGGTGATACTGAAAGTCTGTCCCAGCCACTGCTACTTTCTGCTTCCTTATTAAACTAGGAAAAAAAAATTATAATTGTAAAGTTATTTTGCAAATAATTAAAATGTTGCATAATCTATAGATAATAATGGACACAACCAATTTTACTCATTGATTGAATTATTAAGCCATACATTCATTTGAGCAGTGAGCTTTTATGCAGGTGGCTTCGATGCATTGCAGGAAATCTCATCAAATCTCAAAATACTTTTATGATGCACAATCAATTTAAACACCGTTATGTCTTCAGATGGATTTTATGTATTAAGAAACTTTAATTAATCACGTATCACGTATAACAAATCAGCTTCAAAATTAAATGAATTGCTAATTACAATACTCTTGACATTTGAAAAATACAAAGCCTGTACAAATTCCGAAAAATGAAAAATAATTGGGAATCATTTAATGTCTCTATTGATGAGGATTGTATTATCTTTGAATAATATCGATCTTTAAATGCAAGATATTTAAAGAGCACCTGAAGTATACTTGCAATAGTTCCACTTTAGCACAATCGAAATACTTAAGTATATCTTTAGTTGGACTTCAGCACTACTTCCCCACAATTAAAGTGCATTAAGTACAAAATTAGTTTTTCCAATTTACCAGACTTTAAGTATAGCAGTTCAGTGTACATTTGCTTTTTTTTATTAAGTACATACAGTGGGGGAAATATTTATTTGATCCCCTGCTGATTTTGTAAGTTTGCCCACTTACAAAGAAATGAAGGGTCTGTAATTTTTATGGTAGGTTTATTTTAACGGATAGAGACAGAATAGCAACCAAAAAATCCAGAAAAAATACATGTATATAAAGGTTAGAAATTGATTTGCATTTCAGTGAGTGAAATAAGTATTTGATCCCCTACCAACCAGCAAGAATTCTGGTTATGTGCCCATGTGGACTGGAATGGGCTACAAGACCATCAGCAAGAAGCTTGGTGAGAAGGAGACAACTGTTGGTGTGATTATTCGGAAATGGAAGAAATACAAAACAACCATCACTCGGCCTCGGTCTGGAGCTCCGTGCACATGGGGTAAGGATGATCATGAGAAGGGTAAGGGATCGGCCCCGAACTACACGGGAGGAGCTTGTTAATGATTTTAAAGGGGTCATATGATGCGATTTCAAGTTTTCCTTTCTCTTTGGAGTGTTACAAGCTGTTCGT
>NW_015554077.1:208250-216585 GCF_001515605.1 Sinocyclocheilus anshuiensis | reverse complement strand
CATTTCCGTCACACGCTTGAGGCATTCGGCCAATCACAACGCACTGGATAGCTGGCCAATCGGAGCACACTTCGCTTTTCAGACCGATGAGCTTTGTTAAAATCGACACGTTTCAGAAAGGCGGGGCATAGAGGAGAAACAATAATGTACAGTATGTGGAAAATAATGTGTTTTTTGAACCTTAAACCGCATAAACACATTTCATTATACCAAATACACAAAATAATGTTCTTTTTAGCAACATCATATGACCCCTTTAAGGATTTAGAGAGAATCTGTAAAGAGGAGTGGATCAAAATCCCTACTGAGATGTGTGCAAACCTGGTGACTAACTACAAAAAACGTCTTGCGTCTGTGCTTGCCAACAAGGGGTTCTGCACCAAGTACTAAGTCATGTTTTGCTTGGGGATCAAATACTTATTTCGCTCACTGAAATGCAAATCAATTTCTAACCTTTATATAATTTTTGGTTAGTATTCTGTCTCTATACGTTAAAATAAACCTACCATAAAAATACAGACCCTTCATTTCTTTGTAAGTGGGCAAACTTACAAAATCAGCAGGGGATCAAATAAATATTTCCCCCACTGTAATATGTAAATGCTTTTTTTAGTATACTTAACACAAAATAAATGTATTTCAAATGCATTTAAGTATATTTATTTTTCACTAGTGATGTCATTTTGCTCACAAGGCTGTTTTTTTAATCTTAATTATATGATGTCATTAAGTTGCTGTCTTGAAGCCAGCCAATCACTGCACTGCTTCTCATGGTTTTGAGTATCGATAACCCCTTTCCAGTGAACATTAACAACACAAAGTAATCTCGGACAACTTAATCTAATCCGCTAACTTGTTTGAAGAACAAAATTAGCCAGTGATCAGTTATCAGGATTAAAAGATTTGGCATCTGTCAAATCATCTCCGATGTACGAAGAATGGACCTAAGGACATACAGATCTTCTATCGGTCAAACATCTTCATGTGAAATAAATTTGCAGATCAAAGTTAGTCAAAATTTGGAATGCAGAGAAATTAAGAACTTTTTCATATAAACTTGTGTTTTGGTCTCTTGACATTGACTTATGTACAGCTTTCTATAAAACATTCTCTGACTCTAATTTAATATCTGTGTCTCTTGCAGACAGTCCAGTTTGTTCAGGGAATTTTTGTGGAGAAATATGACCCCACAATAGAAGACTCCTATAGGAAGGTAGCAATTCTATGCTCAGTAGCCTTTCCTGTGTTTTGTTCAATACCCCAGTGAACAATGGATGCTTATTTCTGTTTCATCTCTTCTCCTCATGCAGCAAGTGGAAGTGGATGGCCAGCAGTGCATGTTGGAGATCCTGGACACAGCAGGAACAGTAAGTCCTTTTGGTCTCCCTGTTTCCACACTTCAGCCAGCAAGTACTGGCAACATACTGTAACCACATTAGTGGAGAAAAAAAGATCTCACAGCTCTGTACCCGATTTTGGATAGACACAAATCACTTCTTATCCAAACCTGACGTGCAAAAATAAATTTTTAAAAAAGAAAAACCTGACCCAAGACAGACCAATCAAATTAGACCTGACCCAAGTCTGACCTGACCCGATGGAAATTTTGTAAAAATCGACTGGACCCGAATGCAAAAGTTGGCGATGTTTGCACAGCTTGCAGCCCTGCATGTCAGTGGTGAGTGGTGACAACTTGGTATGACACAAACATACCTTATTTGTCGAATAAATTTATTCTCTGATCCTTCTTCATAACATTTATGTTAGCTATATATTTTTAACCCATGTTGCCAGATAATGTCGACTTTACTTTTTGTATGTCAAAAATGTTTTCTGTGGAATTTCACAAATTGTTTTGTTTTGAGGGAAAAAAAGAAAATACACAGTTATGCTTTAATTTTTGTTAATTTGATTTAGTTGATTAATTTTGGAATCACCAACTGCATTTAGATGAGTTATTTTTTTTATCTGGCAGAAGTTTTCTGCAAGCAATTCCAAGCAGATAAACTGCTTATGTTGCACCTCAAATGACAAGGAATTTATATTTGTTAATATTAACAAGTAAATCCCCCGCCTTCATTCTCATGAATGGCTCGGGTACATTGCAGAGTGCAGGTTATAAGGACCGCATAATGCTGCTGCTCGCAAGAATTCCGTTTGGTTTGGTAATTTACACATGGAAGCATAGACTGACTGAGAAGGATATAATCAAATTATTGATATGTATTTGTCATTAATATTAAAATTAGAGCCCGACCGATATATTGTTTTGCCGATGTTATCGGCTGATATGAGCCTGTCGCCGATATATCGGTATCGGCGAATATGCCGCTGATATCAATTTTTTTTTTTACAGAACATATAACGCAGATAAAATGTCCCTCTTTCGAATGAGACCACCCCTGCATCGATAGCCCCCGGGATCCGGGAGTTACGGGTGGTTAAATTCGTGGTCCGGCGCCGACCGATCAAGCGATCCCGGGGGGCTACCGACGCGCGGAGGGTGGCGTTCGAGAGGGCTCCTCGAGCTGAAGGGATCCCCCGAATTTGGTGGAGATCCGCCAGCGCGGTCGCGAGATAGTGACACCAGTCAACACTTTCACTTCAGTAAGGAAGGTCTCTTGTTCAGGCAGTAGCATTCAAGCGTTGTCTTATTCGACCTTAAGTGCCCTGCGAAGTGGACTTCATATGAAATTCCGGCATGATTCCAGTTCCAAGGGAACGTACACGTTACATTCAAAGCAAGGATATTCTACCATGATTCCAGTTCGAAGGGAGCTTATAAATGTTCCATTCAGAGGGCATTAAAGTGCGCGAGACGTGAATTTAAATTGTATTTATTTACAGAGGTATATTATGTCACACTTCTCTAGTAAATTTCGTCTGTGTGTGAAGACAGTAGCACAAATCCATGAATGAATGTTCCGAAGTGAAATAAACTTCAACGGAATAAAGTTGAACTATAATATACACAAAGAATATCGGCCGATATATCGATATCGGCCTTTTTTTAACCCCCTAATATTGGTATCGGTATCGGCCCCAAAAAACCCATATCGGTCGGGCTCTAATTAAAATATTGTTTAACGGTCAAAACCTAAACTTGGCATGTTTAAAAAAAAATAATTGACGTCTTCTCAGGTCCATTCGGTAAAAGAACAAACATTTAAAAGCACCCAAGACCCAAAACAACTAATATACCCGGCTCATGTCTGAAGTTTTGAATCAGAATCAGGGTTAGACTGTGTGTTTCCAGATTCAAGTGAACCCGTGAAGACCTCTAGTTCTCAGAGATTAGTCTGTAGAGGTCTTGAAAACCCATAGCATGATGTTTAATCGTGCATTAATATTTGCAGAGAAAATCCCTCAAGTAATGTAAGACATTACATTACAGCATATCGAATTTAAAAGAATATATTTTTAACAAAATCTGTCCCTTCACTGAAAGTGTTCACCCAAAACTTTGACTCTTCAAAAAGTTTTTAAGTGTCAGAGTTTACAAAGTAACACTTTTAAACACTTGTGCTTTATTTTTCATTGTGTACTTTTTCCCTCTCTCTCTTTCAGGAGCAGTTCACAGCTATGAGGGACCTGTACATGAAGAACGGTCAGGGCTTTGCTCTTGTGTACTCAATCACAGCGCAGTCCACATTCAACGACCTGCAGGACTTAAGAGAGCAGATCCTACGAGTAAAGGACACAGAGGATGTAAGTATGAGAAAACATTCATGTTGAGTGGACGTTGATGTATGGATGCATTCAAAGAGAAACACTTTAGAGACTTAGTTTAACAAATCACTGCCTTACTAAAACATGATTTTTTTTCACAGTCCACCTGGTAGTTGCTTACGCAGTTTAAAGTACCATTATTGATTTCTCTCTTTCTTTCTATGTCAGTAACATTTAGAAAATCAAAGATTTTTCTCCTTGTATACATTTTGTATTAAACAAATTAGTGTGCAATTTAGTCTTAATGACATATTACATGGAAACTGAATGTTAAAATCGTAGCAATCTATCACAAATATGCTTAACTTTATTTTGCCTGCAATATTGTGAATATTCTATGTATTTCCCAACTCTAAGCAAAGTAAGAGTACTGATTAAATGAGTCTGTTATCCCATGGGGCTATACACCATCTCTGCAAAAGCCCACCCTCAACTCCTAAGTCTTCTTGCTTGCCTCTGTTCTATGTCAGTCATGGGATGCCCTTTTTTGGACATGTGTGGAAAGAACTGTGTGTGTGTGTGTGTGTGTGTGTGTGGTGTGTGAAGCGCTGGCCCAGGGGATCACCACCATGAGCAGTTTTAGCATCCCTGGAATGTGTTTTGATTGGCCTTACACCGTGTGTGTCTTTTTCTGTCTCTCTCATCACGCTGCTTCTGCGGGTTTGACCGCACTATAAGTCCAGATCCCCAGCAAAGGTTCAGATCTATTGAGGCTGGAAGGCATGAATGGGCCACACATAAGTTGTATAAGTTTGAGGCCAGCTGTTCTCACTAAGAGTGTATGAGTGAATTCTTTGGATTCTGGTTTTTGATCTTGTGTAATAATTATAGTTAATGATTCCGTAATTACTTTTGAGGGAGCATCTATAATTAATCATAAGTAACTGAATGTTTGTTGTTAGATGCAAATGGCAAGGACAACACAATAAGTTGTCATCTTTGTTTTAACTGTTTATTTTGTGGCTCCAGTTTTGTCATATTCAGTTCAGACTGCTTATAGTTCTACCAAAACATAATTTCTTCACCGAGTGCTGTAGATTCAGTCATACATGTCGTAGTATTTTATTGATATTGATATTACACAGCGCCTGAAAATAGGCTAACTTCTGTCAACATAACCAACTAAACAAACTTAGTGCTGGTCACATTGGACGTTAGCTAGCTGGGGACTATTTTCAGGCGCTGCGTAATGTCATTGCGCCTGCTGCACCCATGGTACGGCAGCAAAGTTCCTTGATTATTACGCCGGAATGAAAGTATAGTTCCTAGCCATATTGGCCTAGAAAATCTCAACTTTTCATTTTCCGTCGGTCTTAGTACACGATGTAACTACAGAAGAGTCAAGTTTTAAATAGGAAAAATATCAAAACTCTTTGGTCATTTTTGAGCGAGATGCTAATGGTCTAATCAGATTCAATTATCTATGCTAAGCTACAGCTAAAAGTGCCAGACCCGGAGATCGGCTGAATGGATTCGAAAACGGCAAAACTCAACTGTTTAACTCTAGGGGAGTTGGAAAATTAGCCTATTTTCAAAAATAGTGGAGTGTTCCTTTAAATTCAGTTACTATTTTTTTAACTACAGTAATCAACACTTACATTTAAAAAAATGTATGCAAACATGTAAATTGTTTTTAAATTAACTTCTGAACTATACAATTTCTATTTGTCATATCTATTGTCTATATGTCTCTATAGTCATAACGTGTTTCATAGAATATTTATTTAAACATGTACATTAAATAATTAAGGCATCACTAACAGGTAAAGTAAATGTAATAAAGTATAGTCTAATTAGAAAATTTCCTCACCGTCACAACCCTTAGTGAGGGCTGAGATGTCAATTCATATTTATTTTGCGTTAAAACTAGTAATAAAGAGGAAGGGATGATTGCACTGCCGTTTGACTGAGGCGTTAGTATACGGCGAGATGTCATGCCACATCAAAGAGTGCCAAAGCAGCATTTATTGTCTGAATTTCCTGAAAAAATTGGAACGATTTGTTTGGTACACATGCATACCAAAAATTCTCGGTTCGAATATGTGTACTGTTACACCCCTAGTGTTTGGTTACAGAATGCTGCTGTCAATCCTGTAAATAACTGAACTGTGTGTGAACATAACAGTATTGGGGAGAAAAATACAGGACTGACAACCGTATTCTGCTGCTATGTGAACATAACCTCACGTTGTCTCAAACTGTGTAATGTGGCTAAGTAAATCGTTACAGATTTTTTTTTTTTTTTTGAGTGACCTATTCTTTTAAGTGTGACTGGGTTGATTTGGTATTGCTTTTATGCTATCACTCTCAGATAGTTCTGTCTTTGTCCCCAGCCTGCTTTGCTGCCATTTAGTTTAAAGCTGAAACATGGCATTTCTAGTTCTGTTTCTCTACAGAGGTTTGTGCTGAAATATCTGCCCTGACCACTACCTCTTGCTGGTTTGTTTAGATTTTAAACCTTTTCCATCTGGCCAGTCCAAACATGGCAGGCTTCTGGTGCTTGAAGAGTAGTTAGTGAGAGAAGCGCTCTGTGTGCTCTCCACTGTTCAAGGCCACAGAAGGAAATGGGAAAACTGACAGTGTCCTGCATCTTTCTAGGTGGCTTTAAATCATTGCACTCACCCACCATTTTACACACTGTAGACACATACACATTACAGCAGACTGTTGTTGTCCATGTGTACTGTCTTAGTTCAGTTTATTGGTTACTTGTTTATAATAAGCAATTTGTCTGGTAAAAGAAGAAAGTAACTTGTTTACAGCTTATAGACTACAACAGCTGACCAACTTGGTGAAAATATAGACCCTTTTTCTGTTAGTAAACATTGTGACGTTTTTCTGTGGGCAGAACTTAGGTGAAGGCAGAAAGAGTCCCCTGACCACTTCACTAATGCTAGCTATGAAGTTTGTTAGCTTGTTTTTGTTTTGTTTTTTAACAATGGTTGGAGAAAATCCGATTTTACCTGCATATGTAAAGTCACTCGCTGTCCAGGATCGCGACTGTTATTTGAAAAGGTTAACGTTAACGGACGAAACCAGATTGGCCGAACCTACGCGCTAGCTCAAAGCTCAAAGATTCACATCTACAGAGAAACCTAACATGTAAAGTTATAATAAAGAGAAACTCACCTGTGTCTGTCTAGTCATGAAAATCCATATATATTTAAATTTCAGCAGGCAACTATTTTTACAGCAGCTACATTAGAGTGAACTGGGCCAAAATTGTGATGGATATATTATTTGAAGATGTATGTGTCATGCAATGATACAAATAGTTATTTTATATATAAAGTATATACCTCCTGTAAATGATGTAAGTTTACAGTGACATTACATACCTTTACTTTACATACAGTACATTTAAATTAAGATGTGAATATTTTCTAGAAATAAAAATTCCAGAAACTAATTTTGAACTTTCTGTATTTTATTTATTTTTTTCTTACCAAGTTCTTAAAAATTCTAGCCACAATCAATCACAACAATGTATATACAATTACAGATCATTAAGCATATAAATCGTCAGTTTGTTGTTTTACACACATGCACACAGACATTATTTCATACGTGACATAGTCGTGAGATGCATAAGAAATCTTTAGACGCGTAACACAAACCATAATACATAACAACAAAAGACAATACTTTATTTAACCTTTTCTGACAAGAAGTGTGACTATCATTTCTGACTATCGTTTCGGTCCAGTCCGCTCGTTTTATAGCATTTAACCACAGCTGTCGTCGGTTTTTTTGTCTGGCGGTGGCAGCAGGTATGCTTTAAAATTTAAAATTGGAGCCTCTACTACGTCGATTCTAGGGGTGGGAATCACCAGAGGCCTCACGATACGATATTATCATGATACTTGTGTCACGATACAATATTATTGCAATTTTAAATATATTGAGATATTCTGCGATATATTGCAATTTATTACCTTTTTCCAAATTATTTTATTAAATAATATAAAGTAATTTTGTAAGACTTTTTAAATTTAACTCAATTTTAATGATACTGAATTTTAAAAAACACAAGCCAATGAAATAACCACTTTTACTGAAAGTAACACAATAAAACTGGACAGAATTTGTTATTAATATTGGTAACACTTTACAATAAGGTTCATTAGTTAACTAGTTTAGTTAATGAACTAAGAATGAACAATAGTTCTTCAGCGTAGTTAATACATTAACTAACATTAACTAATGGAACCTTATTGAAAAATGTTACCTTAATATTAAATATCAATATATTATTTTTATTCACTTCTATGTAACAGAATCAGATATTTGTTGTTGTTGTTTTTTTTGACTAATTATCCGCATAGAAATTTCCTGTCAGCGCGTTATTTGAGCGGACTTTGCTTTTCCGATGAGGATGAGCATGAGCGGTACATGAGCGGAACGCACATTCATAGATCGGTATATTGAGTGGAGCGTCAAACCACGCAGTGACGAGGAGAGTGAAACATGCGTGCTGAACACTGCCGGGCGTGACGCGGCGCGCCATATATATTATTAGGGATGCACCGATACTGGTATCGTTATCGGGCCCGATACTGGTCTCCTGTACTCGTACTCGTTAAAATGCCCCGATACCAAACGCCGA
>NW_015554077.1:155926-208209 GCF_001515605.1 Sinocyclocheilus anshuiensis | reverse complement strand
CAATAAAAATATTGGTATCGGTACTCGGTATCGGCAAGTACCAAAAATAAAAGTATCTGTATCGGGCGAGTACTGGAAAAAGTGGTATCGGTGCATCCCTATATATTATTATTATTATTATTATATGTAGCCTATGTTTTCGGTGCTTCCCTACTTACATCCCCTCCTTGTTTACAAATCCAAAGTAAGTCCATACATCCGATTTAAACGTGGACGGGGCTTTCCTGATAACTTTCCGCGATGCCGCCCTCTTTATTTTACTAACTTACTGCATGCTGAAGGTGACCCAGCTGACCTCACCAGAAAAATACTCAACACCACAATCTAGTGGGTTGTAAAGAAATTGATTTTATTATTCTACCAAATAGTATAATAAAAGATTGATACTTGGCGTCCGTGTATCGATACAGTATTGCCGCGGAAAATATCGCGATACTATGCTGTATCGATTTTTTCCCCCACCCCTAGTCGATTCTGGCACCCAACATCACAATAAGACGATATTTTAAGCTCCTTATGTAGCTGAATCTGCGCTGGTTTGAATTGGCCGCCTCCAGTTTTCCCTTTGTTTTGCCTCCAGTTAGCGCAGTGACGTAATTGTGACGTCGGCCCTAAAAGGGTCTATAATCAGAAAGCTCAGTTTTTCTGTTCTTTTTAGAGATTACCATAATAAGTGCTTACTGAGGTTTTATTTGTTGCTGGGATGATTGTGCACATTTAAATCATGTCTGACGTGGTTTGGTCACAGCTTCAGGTATAAAATTGAGAATAACCTTTGGCATCTTTCATCTTCACAGGTCTAATAAATTGTAAATGTTACAAAACTAGCCTACAATGCATTCATAAATGTTGCCTAAGCATTTAGTTTCCATGGTGAAATGGTAGATCCACATAATTACCTTTGTGTAACTTTCTTTTTCTCCTCCTCTCTGACTGTAGGTGCCAATGATCCTGGTGGGTAATAAATGTGATCTGGAGGACGAGAGGGTGGTGGGGAAAGAACAGGGGCAAAATCTGGCCCGGCAGTGGAACAACTGTGCCTTTCTAGAGTCCTCCGCCAAATCGAAGATCAACGTCCTTGATGTGAGCATGTAACATTTACTCGCTTGACATTTCCTCCATTCAGAACTAGGGGTGCTCCGATCAGGATTTTTGAGGCCGATCACAGAAAGCAGTATCTGCCGATATCAATCACCGATACCGATATTTTTAAAGCCTTCTTTTTATCATTTATACCTATTTATATTGATACTCCAATCAGGATTTTTAGACATTTATTCAGGGCCTGAATTTCATTTTTGAAAATGGGGGGAATTCCCCTCTTAGGTGTCTCTTGTGAGGGAAAGCAGCACAGACTGTGCTTTCAGACAGGAGTCCGCTACTGATCCGTGGCTTTTTATCACACACAACATATATCCATTATTTTAATTTCAAATCCAAACATTGTTACTGAAAATGCTTTTTCAGCATTGCAATTCTTTTTTTTCTTTTTTTTTTTTTTACACAGTACAGTAATACAATCTTTCACAGACGTTTAAACACAATAAATATAAGCAACACATTATTCAATGCTTTTTACTTTTGCATTTACTTCTAGATTTGTATATTAAGTTGCTCAAGCAAGTGGCAAAATATTTTAACTACTTTTCTTACGTTATACATTTTCGTGTCAATCCATGTTCATATTTACTGCAAACAATGCAATGTTACTTTAATTCAGCGCTTGCAGCGCAGCAAAAATAGACTCGTGCGCAAACGATCTCTGCACTGCTGCAGACGCACCGCTACTGGAACGCACTGCTGGACAGCAACCGTGTGCAGTGTGCACGCTTTAATCCGTTAACATGAGCGTGGAAAAAATACGCATCACGTATGCACCGCAAATGGAGTAATGTGAACCTGCCATTATGTGTGTGCGCTGCGAGTGTGCATGAGCGTACGGTCTCCAGGAGAGCTCGCGAGCGCTGAATGGTTAAACACTGGCAAGAATTAAAAAGAAATGCAATTTATAAACTTTAGTGACGATGTGACACTACCTCGATTGTGCAAGTGACAATTCCTGTGTCAACTGTGCAGCGTGCAGCTTGCTTATAGACAGACGCGATGTGTGGTGATTTGAAGCCATTTGCGTATTTTGAGAGAGAAAGAGAGAGAGAGCGCGCGCACGGTGTTTGTGAAATTACGTCTCTCACAAGGTTTTCAAATTACTTTATAAGTTATTTAATGAAGAAATATGAAGGTGAGTACCTCACCTTCAGCATTATAGCCTAATTTTTCACCTGCGCCGGACAGAGACTGAGACGGTGCCGCTGCATGTTGTGCCAAACCTCTCACGGCAGCGTCATCAGCTTGAGATCGTTTTTTTGAGATCGGCCTTTTTAGAGACCGCCGATCAATCATCCCAACGTGATTATCGGCCGATAGTGATCGGTAGCCGATCAATCGGAGCACCCCTATTCAGAACATATTCCATAGTTTCATGTTTATATTGAGTACTTTAAGAGTATCTGTTTTTTTTTTTTTTTTCTTCGCACATTGCAGATCTTCTATGACTTGGTCAGACAAATTAACAGGAAAACACCAGTGGAAAAGAAGAAAGCGAAAAAGAAATCAAATTGTATCCTCCTGTAGAGCCAGCAGCAGCTCAGAGCCAGGTCTGTCATTTTTTCACAGTTATATCAAAGCTTCTCCCAACTACATTACTTTTCATAGACTGATGTATTGCTCAGGCCAAATAATTTCCCAGTATTCAGAAATTGAGACTGTAAGATGGGGCTGCATGATGTTCAAGAAAAATGTGATATGTAATATTCAGTATGTGCTGCTACAAGTAAAAATCGATTAAAATTAAAACATTTAAATCTGGAAATTATATAACCAAAATACCACAGATGATTCGTACCAGATTTTTAAAGCCAAAACGGATCAACGGTCTTGATTGGCCGATGAGTTTTGTTTTATTTAAAAAAAAAATGTTTAAGCTTTTGTAATTAGCTCTGTCATAAATTGTTATATCTAAAGTCTCTTCTCATTGTCTGTAACTGAATTAATGTAAGTTTACTCATTGGTTAAACATTATTTATAAATATTTCTTATATTAGAATTATATTGAATTATTTGGTTTAAAGTAATTACATTCTCTCTCTTTTCATTTAGTTACTTTCATTTATGTTGTTGCTCATTTTATTCTGGGCATATCCCAGTTTATTTTTAATAAGGTTTGTATTATACTATACCTTTCAAACTTGCTATTATTATTTTACTTGCTGTCGATTGGGATTGAAGCCGATAATAGCAGCTGAAACCGATAGCACTTAGAAACGATAGAAACGATAGAATTTCCGGGGCAACTCCATGGTATCACACACTAAACGCGTCGTTTTGCACTTGCATGCCCAAGGTGGCAGTCCAAACAGTAAACGTAATCCAGCAAACGTTTGCTATAGGAATGAAAAAGTTTAAAGATTAGTTTTTAACAAAAATGGTGCAATTGGGAAAGTCAAAGTGTGAACTATGACATTTCTGTTTATGAAGCATAGACTTTATTCAGTCCTCAAAACCATGAGACGTAAATGTAGGTATACTAACACTTTATATTCGCTGTCTCTCACAGTGTGTGCAGATTGAACTCTTTTGCAAGTGCGCGCACACACACACACACGCCAGTTGCGTACCATGTTTAATCTTTGCTTTATTTACTGTAAGGCCTGTTTCATACCACACACAATATAACAGCATATTTATTGTGGTGCTCTGAAGGTTACAACATTCACCACTGCAAAAGTGGGTGCAAGTAGAGTTTCAGTGCTGTGCACTTTTTTGCTGCATGAACTCAGCTGATAAGGCATTATATGAGTGCAATATTTGCAGTATAGGTTTTTATTAATCAACATTCCAGAAAGGTGTTCAGCATTTTAGGTCTGATCACGTGAAGCCATGTATTTGCTTGTGCAATTTCTATAAAAATCTTCAGTAAGTTGGTTTACTTTTCCACTAGAGGGCAGCATTTGCTCAGTCTATAGCCGTTAGAATGGCTTCTGTGTTGTGCTGTGGCCTTGTGTTGTACTATGTGGTAAATGTGCTTCAATATGAGTGTTTGTTTTTATTAAATAGTTTTTTTATTTCCCTGCAGAATGCTGTAATGAAGAACTGTTAGCTTGTTTGGATCATGCCAGCATTCCCATCCTCAGTGAGTGATTCAATGGAACAGCTGACTGACTGACTCAAAGCAGCGCCGGAAATAGCAAACGAGAACAACTCTTATTTCCCCTTTATGTTGGCAGTAAAATTTGAGGAAAATCTCAATTTCCCAGAAGCGATTTCAGTAGAACTGAGAACATCTCACCATTTCCCGGACCTTCCGGACTTTTTACATCACTGACCATATCTGATGAAGAAATTAAACAAACCTCATATTAACATAATAGTGAAAATTAACCTCCATAAAAGTTACTCTACCAAATGAATCTTAGGGTATAATAACCTCAGGATTTTTTCATTTATCTTTCATTTCCCTTTACGCTGAAAATCTGGTGGCAATATTTAAAATCCTTCAACTTCCTCTAAAAAGCCATGGATACATCTGTTCAGAAACTTCAAGACCTGCACTGTCAAGAAGGAGAAAATCACTGAAATTTCACCACAAATGTGTTTTTAAAACACTTTCCCATAAACTCTTGAACTCTGTGCTTTTCAATGGCCTCATCGCCTGTTGAAGAAGCAGGACGAGAAATCAGAGTTAACAGTATTCATTTGCGCAATACCGCATGTTCAAGAACACGAAGGATGACGGTGTTTAATATCCAGTTATCAGCAGACAGCATGAGCATCTTTAAGTGTAGATGTTGTAAATGATGTCAAGTTCAGTTGTTTTCTCTCATAAGTTGTACTTCCATTTATGATACAATGTGTAAATGTCTATAAATGACAAACATGTATATAAATGTTTTGCTGACAACTATGGACGCGTTCATCAGAAAGTACTGCCCTCATTCCCAATGTGACATTATTTTGTATTCAGTCACTTGGCTTTCCTAGCTCATATATCATATTCTAATGCCATTCTGTTTCATAAGTAAACAGGCCTTTTATAGTGTAAAAAGTGGGGGAAGGAATGATCGATTTCTATGTCTATCGAGACGGAAATATATTGTACTAAACCAACTATTTCCTCTTGTGTTTTTTCTGTCAAAAGATCTGGCTTTTAAAGATTATTCAATTTTAGTACCTTTTCATTATTTCTGCCAGTTTGTATTTTACTGGTTTATCAAGATTAACAAGATTGTTTTATGTCTCTCCTGGTATGTTCTTAAAAAGCTAATTTCACAGATTGATGGAATAATGGTCTGTAAACCAAAGCTAATTTTTTTGAGCTTATTGAGATCCTCCAGGGAATTCATGTTACATTCATGGCAAAAGTAGAGCAGCTTGAACTGCTACTTTAGGACAATGGTAAATGAGGCAAAAACGTGAACCTAGCAATTCTACAATTTACATCAAGGAGTTAAGAACTGTGATTTTATGTACATTTTTATAAACAAACGGGACTGAATAATGTCAATATCAGTTTTCAACGTCAAGAATGATCAAATTGTGAAAAAATCAGCAGACAGATAAGATTAGCACAAATATAACCTCAGTATTAAAACTAATTAACATGCATTTTGTTTACATTCAGAAATGTCTTCGTTTCGACATTTTAACAATATTGTAATTACATGAATTACAGTATGCCAGCAAAACAACACTGCCAACATGCAAAGAATTCCTGAGTCTACAAAAGGTGTTTTTTATTTAATTTTTTTTAGATAAAGTATCCTGTATTTTGTGTTTCTTCATGAAGAAGGCCGCGGTCAACAGCACCAGAGATTAAACACAAATGTGATACATTACATTTCTTAAAATGTTAGTTTTGCCATTCATTTACCATTTTGTCATAACTTCAAAAGTGAAAACATACCAGTGTTAATTTGTAGGGTTTTGTTTGTTTTTTAGTTTTGTTTTTCGAAAAGTCGAGTTAATATTCATCAGGTCATGTTCATTAATTTTAGTCAAAATTTTAGTTTACAAGAAATGATAAAAAATTAAATAATATATTAACACACATATAATGTGTGTGTGTGCGTTAATATATTAATTAGACTGTGATGATTTACACTTAAAAATAAAGGTGCCTCACGATGCCATAAAAGAACCTTTTAACATCTAAAGAACCTTTCTGTTTCACAAAAGGTTCTTTGTGGCGAAAGAAGGCTCTTCAGATTACAAAAAGGTAAGAAAGAGATGGTTTTTTAAAGAACCTTTTGACTGAATGGTTCTTTGTGGAACCAAAAATGGTGGTTCTATGTCATCGCTTGAAGAACCTTTTGAAGCACCTTTATTTTTAAGTGTAGTGTTCCCTTAATTGTTTTGAGCAATATATATATATATATATAGAGAAAGAAAACAAACTTCGTCTGCATCTCGCATCTCAGCCAGGTTTAGCAGAGTTGGTGTTTCTGGACTGCAAGTGTAGACATCACCTGCCCGAGGGACCGAGCAGGGACTTTTGTCGCCCGAAGTCAGACGCTGTGTGCAGCTCCTGCATCAACCCTGGGGCAGATCTGCCCTCATACAGCTTTTTCCTTGCCTTGTTTTTTTGGACCTGCAGCACTGTAAGCTTTGGAAGCAAGAGCTGACGTCACTAAGCTACTACAAGCACTCTGCTTCAAAGCAGTAATGTGAATGAGTGGATGCAGCCTATTTGTACAGGGAGTGGTTAAACATGCAAATTACATTCGCCAATATTCATTGGCTATTTATTGTATTACTCAGAGTTTTCTAATGTGGGTTCAATTTCTGATGTATGATGCTTGTCAAAGTTTAAGTGTTACATCAAGTGTTAGGAATTACAACAAAAATTCTATTTATAACAAAAATATGAGTTGTCATGATTTTCGTTAGTATATATTTACTGAAACCATGACTATTGTATATATATATATATATATATATATTTTTTTTTTTTTTTTTTTTTATGAAGTAAATAACCCTTTCAAAAGTTTACAACCCCGTAACAATGAGAAATACATATATTTGTGATAGGGTTGTGGTTTTCGTCACAAAATGGTCACTACTCCTCATGTAGTGTAGGAGAGTAGACCCATATGCCAGCAATAAAATAAGTACATTGTCTATATTTATGGATTAAAATAAAATGTTGAAAAATAATTATTCTCCATCTTAATTTTATGTGACGGGGTAGAGTTGTTAAGCTTGACAGTACATTCCTTGACTATAATACGCCTCAAAAATATTAATAAAAAGTATGATACTACTAACCATTTTCTGCACCACTATTAAAGAGACCTGAATGATGTCATTTCTGGTAAATGATGCCACGTGTGGAGATTAAATTATTATGGGCATAGAATGGTTAGTGTGACGGGGTTGAGTTCAGACTGAGGGACATAACTTTAAAGTCTGTTTTTATAAAATATCTTGTGTTTTTTTTTTTAGAAAGGAACACAAATAAATGCTTACATTATTGTCAAAAATCATAGACATTATGTATATTTTGTTAATAATTTTCTAAGTGCAAACTCAGTGTCATGCCTCAGTGACATGACAAAATGCTTGGTTTAAGATAGACATAATAAATTATTTTATGCAATCAATCAATCAATCAATATTCATTATAATGGAATGGGCATGCCAAAGTGTTGTGAAAAGCTTTTAACAATTTTGGTGAACCACCACTTTAAAAACTCTGGGGGACTGAAATATTACTGAATGACCCATATATTTGATATAGAGTCAAATCTTTTTTATATAGATTATATTTGGTATAGATTTACCATTCTATATCATATATAATTTACTAATTTACAGTAAATTTACAAGTTTACTGTATAGTTATATAATTTCCTTTAATAATTTAATAAATTATATCATTTACCATAGATTTACCATTGCACTATTGAAAGTATTCTCACAAACTGCATCACAGTGTCAGTGGTGTAGTCTAGTTTTTTGTTGTGAGTATACTGTGATTTTCCCCTCCCAGCCTCATACTCACCCGTCCCAGAGCAACACCCCATAAGCACCACCACACTCACCAATGCACACAGTTGGACAATCAGAATGCTCTACATGTAACTGAGAGCATTCTGAAAGATTGCTTATGTGATATCAACATGTCAATTTATTATAAGCAACACAATACTTTAACAGCCAATGACATTTACAACTGGGGAGACTGAACTGATTTTCTACTGTTTAGTGTTACATGTTATATGAATATGGTCCCTGGAGCACAGGTTTTATCAGCTGGCAATTTTCAATGCACATTTAAGAGCGCCCATTTTTTTAAAATTCCCTAGCCTTACTTTCAGTAGTTCTCATCTTTCGCATCATCTGAAACAAGGAGATATAAACATTGTATTCAGTTTAACTCCTGTACACATACACAGTATCTACGTCATCTCTCCCCTTCTCCTGCATTCATTAATCACACTAACGTTACTGAAGTTATTATCTATGTTGGCTTCAGAAAGCCAACATACTGTTATAGCTACTATTTAAACTTCTTATTGATCTGAGACCAAGAATTTTCAAGAGTAGCCTACTGTATCTCCTCCTAGGGCTTTAATGCTGCAAGCACCAAACGCTAGAGACCCTGGACCTGATATAGTTTGTTGCTATATTTGTTTGCTTTTCTAACTGATCAGACTTACAGTTTTCTGATCAGAATCAGAATCAGCTTTATTACCAAGTATGTTTACACACAGAAGGAATTTGACTTGACGACAGGAGCTTTCAGTGTAGAAGAAAGTACAGACATAGTGCAGACATACATAGGAATAACACAGTATTGCATTGGCTGAGCAAAAATGCCCTCTCTGGAGGACAAGTGAAGTCCACTAGAGGGAGCCACAGAATAAGAAATCTTTCAACTCCCCTCATTTACTTTCGTTTTCAATCAGTTAAATTTACAAATCAATGCATACTTTTCCTTTATGCTGCCAAGTAATGCTAATATATTTGATCGTGACCAGGTCAGGTAATGACAGTTTACTGATCTGTCCCTGCTCCGATCGGGCCACTGCTGCGTCCTCAAAAAAGTTTGTTATTTGCATGTTTAAGCATTGCCAATTTAAAACATTCAAGCGATTCGTGTCATCTGCTGCAGCTGAAGAAGCAGCAGCTTCAGGGGCAGGCTCACGAAAACCCTAAAAGAGTGTAGTTTGAGTTTGCTTTCGTTTCATATCTCCTTTAGGGATTCACATTCAACGCTGCGCAAGAGTTGCGCAATAGCACTGGTCAGCAACAGAAACACGGCGGGATTTGTATGGACTTACATTTCTGCCACAATTCTGCGCGCGAAAGATCATGTTTTGAGCGCACAAAAGTGCATTTTGAACGCGCGCGATCTGAGTTTTGTGGAGAAAATGTTCGTTTCGCAAAGAAAAAAGTCTTTCGAGCGCACGGAAATCAATTTTGCATTTAAAACACGTTTTTGGATGTGTGCAGACCTTCTCTTTTGCGCGTGCAACGTTTCACTAGCTTGCTCACCTGATGCCCTCCTCAGTGCTCGCTAAATGCCAACAGCTCGCGTGCTCAACACAACCCAGCGTTACAATGTGCCATAATTCCAGCCAATCAGAGACCGAGGCTGCTAAATTCTGATTGGCTGCCTTGACAACCAATCACAACATTTCTTGCATTACCTCGACAGCAGAAGAGGAAAAATACAGTGCATGCATAATTATTACGCAAGTTGATATTCTGATCATATTTTTTTCCAAGCACATATTCTGACAATTTTCAAGCGACAGCTGAAAACTCATCTCTTTCGAAGCTACTTGACTACATCATCATCATTATAAAAAAAAAAATGTAAATAAAAAAAAAATAAATTCTCTCTCTTTATCGCTCGAAATACTTTCTTCTTTGCGAGACAAACATTTTCTCCACAACACTCAGTTCGCGCGCGTGCAAAACGCACTTTTGCGCGCTCAAAATGATCTTTCGCGCGCAGAATTTCGGCAGAAATGTAATTCCATAGTATTTTCAAAAAGTCGGTGCTTCGCAACACAGACGGGGTGAATTTATGAATGAACGTAAAGTTCGGTCACAAAACGATGTTGACCTCCTGATGCCAAATTTGCACTAAACATATGTTAAACATATGCTATTTACTTACCTCACTGTATAATCAGGGCCGCATTAATACTCACTGTATACAAATGTCTTTGACTTACTGCAGGGCCCCCCGTCACAATAATGATTAACAGGATTTTTATGCCCCCCGTCACAATAATGATATAATGTATCATAGGATTTTTATCCAATCAAAGTTTCATAATTCTTGTTACCAATTCCAATATCTCAAAATAAAAAAAAATAAAATAAAAAAAATACTAACCTATGTAAAAACAAACTTACTGAAGACAAGTAAACAGTCATGAATTACAATAGAACAAAGAAACTGACCTACAAACACTTAAAGCAGTGAATAAAAAATATATTGTATAAAATAAATAGACTAGAAATAGACTGAATAGTCTTCACTGTATAAATTCAATATACATTATTTTACAAAAGCGATTCGGTCAAGGACAGTGAGTGATTTTCTTTCTAATGTTTAATTTACATTATTGACACAAATGGCAAGAGCAGCTATATTAGGCTGCTTTGGAGGAATAGTTCATCCAAAAATTAAAGTTATATTGTTATTGTTCTAAACCTGAATGAGTTTCATTCTGCTGTTGTTTTACATTATTGACACAATAAAAACACTATTGGAGTCAAAATATCTTCTTTTATGTTGAGAAGAACAAAGAAATTCATACAGGTTCAGAACAACTTGAAACTGATGACAGTATTTTAATTTTTGGGTGAACTATAACTGTGTTGACGAGGTCGGAGACAGGCATTTTGACACATAACTATGTGTATTTGAACGTTTAAACACAAGGCGCGAAAAATAACTCTTAGTCAGGCGCTGTACGAGTAAGTGCGCTCCGCGCGTATCAGAAACCGTCTTAACGCGCGCATTTGCCAAAATGAATTCTGCCACTGCTTAACGTCCCTGAACAGTTAAATTAGTTTTTAAACCACAACACTTAAAATGTGTTTAAATGAAAAGCTTAAATCATGACGCGCAAAATTAATTTCTCAACCCATAAGCGAATATAGGCTACTAGCCCTGTAGAGTTTGTTCAAACACAAAAAGCACAATACATCTATCAAGTTAATAATCAAACTAACCTAAAATCTGTGGGTATGATGACGCTGTTTTTATCTGCTCCATATGCCCGGTCCATTTGCTGTTCCACAACTCCCACTCCATCATCAGCTTTAGTAAAATAAACTAGCTGTGGATTTTAGTGACTCACTCATGTTTTCCCCTCTCCCCTCATTTTATTTTTTAGAATAGTTGACATTTTTACTTATCGAAGATTGTTCTTTGCATGACCGTTTCTAGATTACAGCAGAATGAAGTGAAGAGAGGTGAATGCAGACATTAGGCGCAGCGATCACCTGATAGATAGGCTGCGTGCACAGTTCCCTCGAACCTAAAATATATAATAAATGCATTTGATTGGTAAAACAAATTCAAATGTGACGTTTTAATCTCTAATGGTAATGCATGGAATTTACGGAAAAACTCCACTAAATAATAGGGGGCGTGGTGGTTTTTTTGCTATCGGCGCTACCGATGTCCGTCAGTCTACTCCACAGCCAATCACGGGCCCCCTCCTAGCTCGGGCCCCGGGGCTTCAGCCCCGCCTAGCCCAATGGTTAATGCGGCCGTGTGTATAATGCACCTTCTGTTTATACTTCCTTTGCACCTTATGTTGTATTTACAGTCATTTGCATTGAGCTGGTCTCTGCCCTTACCTCATAACTTACACTATATGTCATAAAGCTTAATGTGCTGTATTTACCATCATATTTGTGTACCGTTACACCCCTATATACACATATTTTATCTATCTGTCTGTCTATCTATCTATCTATCTATCTGTCTGTCTGTCTGTCTTTCTGTCTGTCTGTCCGTCCGTCCGTCCGTCCATCAATCCATCCATCCGTCCATCCGTCCGTCCGTCCGTCCGTCCGTCCGTCCATCCATCCATCCATCCGTCTATCTATCTATCTGTTCGTCTATCCATCTACCTATCTATCTATCTGTCTGTCCGTCTATCCATCTATCTATCTATCTGTTCGTCTATCCATCCATCTATCTATCTACCTATCTATCTACCTATCTACCTGTCTGTCCGTCTATCTATCTATCTATCTATCTATCTATCTATCTATCTATCTATCTATCCGTCCGTCCGTCCGTCCGTCCGTCCGTCCCTAATCTTCCTTCCTTCCTTCTTTCCAAGCTCCACTATTCCAATCTTGATCCTTCAGAAATCATTCTAATGTGTTGATTGCTGCTCAAGGAATGTTTCTTATTATTACCAATGTTTAATGAAAGTGTAAACTGTGATACAGTGTCTGCTTTAAGGATTCACAGATGAACAAAAGGTTTGAAGAACAGCATTGATTTGAAATAGAAATCTTTTGTAATTTTGTAATCTATTAGTTTAGAGAATGTTAAGATTGTTTCGAAAAATGTGCCAAAGCAATTGAGAAAAACTGTAATTCATCCTTGTGGAATACAAGTTTTAGATGATTTATTAATAAAGACTATAATGATTACATATTTTAATGCTAAATCATTGCTATAATGCTAATTCATTCATGCATTTTCAGCTGTGGCCAAATATGCGAATACTTTTTGGGGCCACTGTATAAAAAGACCCTTTTCTGTCAAAATACTTATAAATGTATTTGTCGCCACCTAAAGACGTAATGATGAAACTTAATTATGAAAAGGGTCAGTGAACAAATCTCGTTGGTGAACGAAATGAAAAGATCAGATCAAAATCCTCACTAGTAATTACAATTTATATCACTTTTCATGTGGGGTTATCCTGTATTTGATTGGTTGAAATGAGAAACGAGGATTGGAAGCGGCCCAATCACAAACAGACACATAGCACAACACACACCTTCCGTCTTTTACCGCGCACGAGCATTTTTATTTCTCATACAAACAGATTGTACTCTGTACGTGGTCATTTATGAAAGGTTTTAATTTTATTGTACACTATTATAAAAATGTAATATGTAGTTTGGAAGTCCACGTTTCTCTCATGTTTCATTAATTTTTTCACGACTTGGCTCACACCACATGAGGTCCGTAGGGGTAATTTGTCCCTCAATGTAATGTCCATTTCATACATTTTACATATTTACGAACGCTTCATTTATCAAATACATGATTTATCTTTTCCATATAATGTATATCATTGGGGTATTCATTTTAAATGTTTGATATCTATTATTAGATCAAATGAACGCACATGTCCCCCTACATTGGTGAAATAAGTTTCATCCGCATGACCCGGAAGTTCTCTTTGCTTTTGGTGACGGTGCGTTAGGCGACAATGGCTCATCTCTGTAAGTAATATTTCTGCATGTTTTTATGCTTTTGTTGAAGATTTATGTTCATTAAATCAGTGTAAGAGGGAACAGCGATGCGTCGCTGACATGTTTAGGCTGATTTTGTGAATGCAGTTTGTCACATTTTGTCCAAACAGTTGTTCTTGCAGCCAGTCAATCAGTACCTTCATTTATTCTGATATGAGTAACTATGATATTAGATGTTTTTAGTAGTATTGTGCGTAGTATTTATCCAGTGTCAGGTGAACATTTATAGTGCATTTTATAGTTTCGTTGAGTCATATTATATTAGCAGTATGTTATAGCTTCTGTATTTGACAGCTTTTGCAAAGAACGTGTAAATTCTAGCGTTTAAATTACAGCTTTTACAGCTGAGAATTTGTAATATTGTGATTTTAGGCCTGGAAAAGACCTGGACATTTCTGTCGTGAATATACGTTTTGTAAGTTAAGCTCAGCTGTAAAATATTTAATCAGCTAGATATTGCTCTTTGTAAGTCTATAAAATGACTAAAAAAAGTTGTGCTTCCGGACATCCAATCTTCGGTATTTCCAATTGATTTCAACATCCTCAAAATGCATATTATGCTTTTCCAGGAGGCAAATGCTTCCTTTAAGTGCAGTTACCTTGAGATACTTATGTGTCATCGTATGAACTGTATTCTTTTAAGGTTTGTTTAGCCTGTTGGTCCTGTCCCTGGTTCTTGAGACCCAGGCCCTGAACCCAACCCACCATCTGACCATCACTGATGTGGCCAGACTTCAGGCTGTATTGAGCCAACCCTTCACTGACCTCAAGTCTGCTTACTACTCTGTTGTTGGACTTAGCAAGTTGGGAATCTTTGTTGCGGATGCAGATGTAAGAAAAAAGCTTTTTAAACAATTAATATTAGTCTTTACCATTGTGTCTAATTTTGTCTTATCTGTCTACCTCAGGAGACATGCAGGTTTATCAAGTCAAACCTGGATCCCTCTAGCGTGGAGTCACTCTTTTATGCGGCAGAAGCCAGCCAGGCTCTGTCTGGATGTGAGGTAAAATACTTCTTCACTCTCCTTTTTGTCTTGATCACTGGTTGCATGTCAGTCGGGTCTGATTGAGATGCACTGACTGTTCATCACAAGTTGAATTGGTCTCATCTGATATAGGGTTCTTTGTATGCCTTACTGTTTAGAAGCATTCATACCTCAAGTTAAAGTTTTTTTGGGGCAGAGTCAAAAAAATCAAATTTTTTAAGACTGCTAATTTGTTTTTTCATGCCTCCATAAGCATAATTACTACAAAATGAATACTGAGTCGAGTCACCTTTATTTCTATAGCGCACTATGCAACATAGATTGTTTTAAAGGAGCTTCACAGTAATAAGACGAAAAATAGCAGAATCAATTATGGAAACTCAGTTATGGAGACTCTGTTATTTAGATCAAGTCAGTTCAGTGTTGGTTCAGTTCAGTAGTGTAAAATGTATTTAACCAATTTTGAAATAAGTTCAGTATTAAGCAGCTCTACAGAAGACAATAGTTAATTATTTCATCTTAATTCAATTCATCTGGTCTGGATACAGGCTGGATCCAACTATGGTAACCTCGGGATAAGAATGAGACGGAGACTAATATTAGGTAGATGCCATTCCTCTTTTAATGTAACAAGTACACTGGGTGTTATGAGAAGTGTACCCCATTCCAGTTGTCCTAATTAATGCAGGCTAACAATCCTTTCATGGATTTGAATTATAGAAATGTGAAAGTATGTTATGTGTATTCTAGGCTAAAGAGATGGATCTTTAATTTGTGTTTAAGCTTACAGAGGTGTGTCTGCCTCCTGAACAGTGCTAGGTAGACTGTTTCAAAGTTTGGGTGCTAAATAGGAAACGGATCTACCACCTACAGTCAGTTGTGATATTTTAGGAATTTTGTGACTGCAAGAAGCGTGAAGGATTATAATGTGAAAGAAACTGAGAAGCTAAACTATTCAGGGATTTCTAAGTAATCAGCAAAATTGTAAAATGTATACAATGCTTACAGTTTTTCTCAATTGCTTTGGCACATTTTTCGATTAAGAGACCTGAAATAATCTGTGATGTCTGTGTTTGTTACTGCAGCTTCAGGTGACGGATGTCCTTTGCCAGCCCCTCAGTTCAGCAAGTGTGCTGGCGGAGTCGGCCAGTGCTGTGTCCTCAAAATCTGCCGTGCTAAGCCAGGCACCCTTCACCCTCAGAGAGTATGTGCATTGCAGATGACAACTTTCAAATAATGATTAATGCCATACAAATTTTGAAACTGCAGAAGAAAAAAAACAAAACATGCTACTAAACATACTTCCTTTAAAAAGTTAGTTAGTTCACCCAAACATGAAAATTCTGGTTTCTACTCATCCTCATGCCTTTCCAAACTCCTTAAGATTTTTATTCATCCTCGGAACACAAATGAACATTTTTTTTTTAATATTCTCTCTTAATTTTTGACCATCCATTAAATACACAATCGGTTTTCAAGCTTCAAAAAGTACATAAAGACATTGTAAAAGTAATCTGTATGAATCAGGTGGTTTGATCTAATTCACACAATCACTTGATATGATGAACATATTTAATTTAGGCTTTTATTCATATATAAACATTAATCATCACACATACATAAAGCACATTAAATATGTTTAATGACAGTTCAAATGTGCGTGCTTGACCTGCAAGAACGAATTAGTTTTATTCTTGCGTGTCAATTATGTATGTTTGGGCTTCGAGTTTATCTATAATACATTTAAAATTAGTGCTGTCAAATGATTAAATCGCGATTAATCGCATCCAAAATAAACAAAATTGTTTACATAAGATATGAGTGTGTACTGTGTATATTTATTATGTATATATAAATACAAACACATACATGTATATATTTAAGAAACATATGCTATGTTTATATATTAAACATATTTATATATAATTTAAAATATAATAATATAAATATATAAATCAAAATATATGCTGTGTGTGTGTATGTATATATATATTCATAATAAATAAACAGTACACATACATATAGTATGTAAACAAAAACTTTTATTTTGGATGCGATTAATCGTTTGGCAGCACTAATTTAAACTATCCGTTTATGTAATGTGCACAGTGCTTGAATATTTTATTTTGTAATAGAGTTCCAGACTCTGGATAAGTAACGTAATATGCCTGAAACACAGTGATAATTTCATTTGGAAATATTTCCTTTGTTTAAAAGACTGTCCTTTGTTTCACAGTGGGGTTTTTGAGCTGAATTTCATGGCCAGCCAACCAGCGAGTGGCTACTATCAGTTCTCTGTTGCCATTGCTGGTGACAGCCGATTTGTTGCCAACCATGTTGAGGTACTTTACTGAATCTTTGAAATGTGCTAGAAAAATCAAAAGTTTAGTTTGTATCTGTTTATCTTATTGTATATGTCGTGCCTTGTCGTGACCTCAATGAGTTGACCTCAGCGTTTAACTCTTAATTGTTGCAATGAACTTTGATTCATTTCCTCATTCACTCAACGTTCACGTTTAATTGGTCTAGAGTGCGTTCATTCACATTGTAGCTATGTAAAGAATAATTGCTCTGACTGTTCAGTGTACAATTATAAGGTCAAAAGCATGTCACATTTGCTGTGGAGATTTTCTGAAGTCATTGGCCTCTTTCACTGAACAAATTACAAAAAAGGCACAATTATTGTAATTGCTGTAGTTTTTTCTTTCTTCCAGCATATTGACACTTACGAGTGTCCATTTTAATGGATTGAAATAATTTCTTATAGTGATGTCATTTTAAAGCCTTAGATCGAAACTTGTTTGATTTGCTTTCTCAGCTCAAAGTAAAGGTCTCTACCCGAGTTGCCATCAACAACATGGATTTGTCTGTCGTGGACAAGGACCAGAGTACTGGCCCCAAAACCACCAGGTAAGATCTAGAACCACCAGCTTCTATCAAGCTCTATTTGATTCATTTTCTTTTTATTGTATAATTAAGCCAGCGTATGTGTTGAACACTGTTTTTCAGAGTGGAATATCCAACTAAAGCCAAAGCATCTTTTATGGCAGACGGCCATCAAAACTTTGCCGTGACGTTCCAGTTAGTTGATGAGACCACGGGAGTGGAACTCACCCCTCACCAGGTGATTATCCCATCCAAAATGGTTTTCTTTTATGCATAAAGCATGACAAGTGAATAAATTCTGCCCTCATTGTATAGTCCTATGTTTTTGTCTTCATTAGTGGGACAAGCCTTTTTGTGAGGTTTTGATCTTCAAAGGGGACATCGGATGCAAAATTCGCTTTTACATGGTGTTTGCATATAAATGTGTTTTAGCAGTGTGCAGACACAAGCACCATACAAGGATAAAAATCCATTAGTTTTTGTTTTTTTTTAAATCCCCAAAGAAACCTTAACAGTCTCGATTATTTCTGAACAGTATGATGTCATACTGCTCAGGCCCTGCCCACGATCGCTGACGGATTTTCCTGCCATTTTCTCCGCGCTCGAACAGCTGTAGCGACTTGACTCGTAAGCAAATGCAGGTGTTTTGTAATTAAATGTAAAAGTGTCCGGTTTCATACATAAAGTGAGCAGCCGCTGCTGTGACGCTGTTCAAACACTTCCATTGTGAATATTCTCGCAGTGACGATGAAGTTACGCTGACGCGAAGCTCAAGTTTGCGGTGTGAAACAGGTGTAAATAAGGGGTAAGTGTCTTCATTTTCTCCCGACATCAGAGCCTCTGAGGACAGTTTTGTTTTTGATGGTAACGCGCAACCAAATACACAATAAAACGGAAGAGATGGGTGGGGTGAGCAGTAGCTCATTATCATTTAAAGAGACATGCACCGAAACGGGTCGCTGTGAACGGAGCTGCTTATGATAAGGTAAAAAGGGTGTTGTTTTACACAACCATTGAGAAATTTTAACCAAGGTATGTTGCAGACATTTCATGAAGACCCTAAAGATTCATACCAGCTTGTTGAAAATGGGCATCCGATGTCACCTTTAAAACCTTGGATAGGGATGTGTGATTACGTCCATGTCATCAAAATCTCACTCCAAGCAAGCAAAGTTGGCAACCCTATTTAAATGCACTGTTCAAAAACATTTGAATGAACTGATTGAAGTCATTGCTTTCAGACCTTTGTGAGGTTACACAACCAGAAGACAGGTCAGGAGGTCGTGTTTGTGGCTGAACCTGACAGTAAGAATTTGTATAAGTTTGAGCTGGACACAGCTGAGAGAAAGACAGAGTTTGACTCCATCTCTGGCACCTATGCTCTTTACCTGATGGTGGGAGACGCTACGCTGGAGAACCCCATTTTGTGGAACGTGGTAAGGCAGTTATTTTCATTGGAGAACTCTGGGATCTTGAAATAGACTTTTGCAAGTGCTGTGTTGTTGTTTTTCTGACATGTTTGGAAATGTTGAATTGTCATTGTTTAGTCTTAATTTAGACTTAATTTTTCTCAAAGGCTGACGTTGTGCTGAAGTTCTTAGAAGAAGAGGTACCTGGAACAATTCAGGCTAAAACTTTGTATGTGCCCAAACCAGAAATCCAGGTAAGCGCTCCAGTGGTACTCAGGGACGACAGGATATTCTGAGGAAAATGCCACATTTCTGGACAGATAACATGAATGTTATTATTAATAAAAGCTTAATATTCATTTATATATACATCTGGAATTTGATATCTTGTTTAAACACAAAAATCAACATTTTAGGATTAAAAATAAATAAAACAAAGCATGAAATAATAAAAAAATATATTTCCAATTCTGCAGTTTTTCACAAGTCAAACAAGCAAGTTTGCAACATTGACTGTGTGGACTTTGTATAAAAGGACAGATTTTCCTCCTTCCACTGAAGCATTAGATGCTATTCAGATTATTGTATCATGGTGGATAGCGTGGGTCATCAGGTTTTGTTTGTAAACTTAAATGCTGCTTCATTAAAGAAAAGGGGGGAACATACTAAATTAAGAGAAATTATAGGATCCATGTACATATTAAAAATTACTTTTAACATTTTTGTGTTAATAACATAATTAGTAATTACACATTTTGTTAAACTAGAACAGTGCAGTTATTGCGGTTTATGTATTGCTATTTTTATTTATTCATTTTTTACTCTTTTTCAACTTTTCAACTCTTTCTTAAACTTATACTGTTTCCTTTCTTTAATTGATTGTTTGGTTGAAATTATGGTTCCTTATTCATAAATATCAAGATGTATATCGAAAGGCTAAAAATATCCATATCAAAATATGCCCAGTCCTATCTGTTACCTCATTTCTGTATTATTTTAATTAATTAATTAATTAAAATTTTTTGTTTCATTTATAAAATTGTTTCTACAGCATCTTTTCAGAGAGCCAGAGAAGAAGCCACCCACAGTTGTGTCCAATACATTTACTGCCTTGGTCCTCTCTCCATTTCTGCTCCTGCTCATACTGGTAATGGTCTTCTGACACATTATTATGGGTGCATGTAAAAACTGACATGGGAATAGATTAAACTATATAAATTAATGTGATTTCTGTTGCTTTATTCAAAAATAATGTATATTCGATCTATCATTCTGTCATTCACTCTGTCATGCTTATGTTTCTCCCTCTTGCCTGTACAGTGGTTTAAACTTGGAGCCAATATCTCAAACTTCACACTGTCACCCAGCACTATTCTCTTCCACATAGGCCATGCCGGTAAGACTGACTTTTATTACACAGTAGTATTTCAGCGTGATCAATAGAGTTAATAGAGTGCAACAATAGGGTTCAGAAAGTAAGAATCTCATTTTCTTCACAGAGAAATTGATTTTTTTTTTTTACAATGAAATATAAATCACTTGTTGTCAATGTTTTTTTTTTTTCCTTTAGAACTTAAATTTTACATTGGAAATGAAGTCAAGATCCAGCACAGTACAAAAAGAATGTCCTCAGAATGAAATGGGCTATGAATTTATTAAATAACTAATTAATTTAATAGTTTTTTGGTGAAGTTTATCATAACCAGATTTGCACATTGAACTTCCAAATGAATGTACAATCGAATAGAAAATGTTTTAAATAATACTTGTTTGATGGAATATTTAACTTAAATTGAGATAAGCAGAAAGAGTTATCCATGTATGGAATTGAGCAAAGTAACTGCACGATTATGTTTGCCTTGTTTTTTCACCTTTCACTGCTTTTAAAACAGACCTGCATCCAATTTAACTTCTATAATGTGACATGCTTCTGAGAGAAATAGTTTTTTTTATTCTCTTCTCTTGCAGCTACGTTGGGTCTAATGTACGTGTACTGGACTCACTTGAACATGTTCCAGACTCTGAAGTATTTGGCTATCATAGGCAGCCTCACATTCCTGGCTGGGAACCGCATGCTAGCACAAAAAGCTGTGAAAAGGTACAGTAACTGTTTTAAACCGATATTGCCTCTATTGTCCTTTGCAAGCACCCGAATGGAAAGCATTTTTAGACTGTCCAAATCACTCACTTTACCTTATTTAATGCACTATGTGCCTTTTATTCACTATATAGAAAACAAAGTGATTGATTTCCGCTGCAGTTATAGCACCTTTTTTATTGTGTAGGGGGCGGGACGCTTCAGATTCTAAAGAGCATTTGATTGGAAAGAGAAAATCTGATGAGAAGATAAAATGTAGAATGATGTCATCAAAATTATTTATCCATTGAGGCAGTAGAGAGACACTATAAATTTTGAATGCATGTAACATCTAAATGCAAAAATGTTGCCATTGTTTTTGAGCACACTAGCTATAACCTTAACACTAACCTATTCAGATATAAACAGCATTTAGTCTCACACAGTGAAACTTTGCTGGCGAAAAAGGTGCAATGTTAAGTGTATGTAAACATAGCATGTAGTAACATTTTTTAGTGAAAATGCAAATGAACCAGTGTTAGCATCATGAAGTTTGTCTTATGCACAGTCTTGAAGGCCAACCTTCATGGTCATTCAAACCACTGTGATATGTTGCTTAATTTTATATCGCCATCAAAATTATGTATAGATAGTGAATATTTGGTATATCTTTCAGTCTTATTTCTGACGTGGTAAAAAGGCAGCTTTGAATTGCACTATTTGACAAAATAGAGGCTTGGGTTTTATCTCTGTCCCCTTTATGTCTTCACTCTGAACCTTCTGCTGAACTTGTGGGTGTGTTGCCATCTCTGTAGTGCGTGCTTGGTTTACTCCGAAGTGGTTTCCTCTTCATTTTCTGTCTTTTGGGACTAGATTAATTTCACAGATTTAGAATGTGCCTTCCTGAGGATGCCCTGCTAATTAACAGCCTTTTGTGGAAGATTACTTACCCAATTAATCTGTAGTGCCTTTAAAAAGACCTTAGAGAGAACATAAGTGTCCATTCAGTGTTTAGTTTTAACCTGAAATGTTTTTTTTTTCCTAGGCCCAATTCTGTACAGATAAATTCCTTTAATGCATTTAAAGGGATAGTTCACCTGAAAATGTGATGTTTATCTGCTTACCCCCAGGGCATCCAAGATGTAGGTGACTTTGTTTCTTCAGTAGAACACATATGATGATTTTTAACTCCAGCCGTTGCAGTCTATCAGTCGTATAATGCATGGCAATGGTAACAAAATCTATGAGAGTAAAAAAAAACCATGCACAGCCAAATCCAAATTAAACCCTGCGGCTCTTGACGACACATTGATGTCCTAAGACACGAAACGATCGGTTTGTGCGAGAAAACGAACAGTATTTATATAATTTTTTACCTCTAATACACCACTATGTCCAACTGCCTTGAGCACATGCACGGCATCTGGTGCGTGAGGTGTGTACGCGCTCTGGCTCTTTTTTTACTCTCATAGATTTTGTTACCATTGCCATGCATTATACGACTGATAGACTGCAACGGTTGGTGTTAAAAATCATCATTTGTGTTCTACTGAAGAAACAAAGTCACCTACATCTTGGATGCCCTGGGGGTAAGCAGATAAACATCACATTTTCATTTTTGGGTGAACTATGCCTTTAATGCAAGGCTTTGACTTCCACTTGTCTTGAGTTACATCTCTTTTTCCAAAGGGACATTTGTACATAAAGCAAGCAACAGCGAAGTGACCTAAAATCATTATCTATGAGAGTTGGTGATGTGACAGATGAGAAAAGTTTCGATGGAGCTCATCCATCTACCATGAGATACTGTTGTCATGTTTAAACATCTTTTTTACTGCCAATACATGTCATTAGTTGGCAGATTTTCAAAAGATATAGCCTATTACACAGCCCACCAATAATATTGGGGCATCTAGTAGTAGAAACACATACTAGCAGCCAACAATACAGCAGCCTTTTGACTGCCAGGCCAAGCTGAATGGAGCATTTAGGGACATTCACACCACTATAGTAACTATAACATTTTTAATAATCACTCTTACTCTATAAGAATAGGCAAGTCCACACCATAGGTATAACAAAAATGAAGAACAATATTATTGGAATCTCATTAAGAACTGTTTTTTTTTTCAGCTGATAAACAATAAAAACAATCCAATGAGAATTCAACTGACTTTAAAGTATGCATTTAAATATGAAGTGGGCATAAATAATAAAGTGGGCATAAATAACGTTATTGTCCGTTGGTGTGGACTCTATAACTTTATAGTTATCGTTCTTGGTGTGAAAACACTTTGTCTCGGTGTTTGTTTCTTTAACCCTTCTGCGTTTTTCCATTCCCTCTCTTTCTTTACCCTTCCTTTAGGATTGCTGCAGAACAAAGTAGTAGGTTGGCAAAATATAGGAGTCTGCGATAAATGCCTGAATGTTTTGCAAAAAGAAAGGCCAGCCTTCAGGCTGAAGTAAGGCTTGCTGTTGCCACCTGTGCATCCCATAATATGGCATCAACATTTCCATGACAACACCTACTGCATGGCTATGTTGGTGTGTTTGCTGAGTGAAGCTCACAACTTCCTTTGAAACAATGCCATTTGTGACTGTCAAGCCATATTTTTCATGTCATGCTTTTTATTGATCAGAGTGTTGTGATCACTTGTTTTTGTTGGCTTGTGTTTCACTTCATTAGTGTGTTCAGTGACAGACCGCTCGGAACTACAGTTTATGTGATAAATTGCTTGTCATTTCTCAGTTGGGAAGTTGCCTGATTAAAGTTCTATATGAACAACTACTCTAAATTCCAAGCATTCACTAAACTCTTATTTTCAGTGCAAATGTGTTTCTATACAAATAAGGGGCATCATAGGGCTTCACTTGGTTCACAAATAGCAGCGCTATTTGCCTGGCACAATGAATATTTGCAGCGTTAATATAAATACAAACGTATTTACAGAACAACCTGTAAAAAAAAAAAAGAAATCCTAAATACAGCGGCTAGGCTACACTGCTACTAAAATCAGTTTTGTAACACAGGTGGTAAAGAAGAATAAAAGTTCATCACAAGTAGCCTTTCCACAAGCTGAGGAAAATTCTAATATATAGTAGGTGCATGGTATCATACAGACTAAAATAACCAATATACAGATCTAACAAAAACTACCAATAAACAATGATTTAAATAAAATGTGAAGTGTCACAGGGAATTCTGGGAATGTCAGTGTATGGTTTGTCAGTATTTAAATTGCACATTTAACAGTATTTTACTATAAAATAACATGAAATGACAAGATCAAGAATAGACTAAATCTATGACAGTTTTTTTTTTCTGTATATGGTAAAGGAACCTACCATTAACCAGTTAATAGGTGTTTACTGTAGCATTTTTACAGTCAAATTTACAATATTTTTTAGGGTGCAGATTGTTGTAGTCTGCTGCATCCTTCTTAACCTAGTACTCATAACTGGCCTGCTAAAGAGGAATTGCTCTGTGCAAATGGTGTCTGATGTTTGCCCCAGTACCTAATTTGCATGTGTTTTTGAATCATGCCGAAGCACTGCAGACATGATTCATGCTAATAAACTATGCTCAATGCATGCAATTTATTCTTGGAAATTCCCCTTCCTAAAATGATTTTGAATACTGAGTGGATTGGTCATAATTAATACAGTATTGCATTTTAAATAATAATTTTCTTTTTTAATTATAGTACGTTGTTTGAAGTGCAGCACTGTATTTATGTTTGTCAAACATTCTGTTTAGGGTTTGAAAGTGTTCCATTAACTTTGTTAGATTTTAGCATTCAAAAGATAACCAACAGATGATGTCGTGGATATTTGAATACTGTTTAGTGATTGGTCTTTTCCTGCATCTGTTTAACCAACTGCAGTGTGATTGATGACAAAAAGGTTAATGTTGCATTGCAGGTTACGAAGAACTGCAGTTTAAAACCTAAGCTTTTACTACCTTGCAAGCACTGCTATTCCCTACAGGAAGTACAAATTTGGTTTTAATCAGTACTTTGTTCTCTTTTTCAGACTTGATGGAAAATGATGCTGGCAAAATCGAGAAGACCATGGATGTTTCATATTCGTGTTTTTTTCTTTAAGAAATTTGGGAACAGAAGTATTGGTGGTGGTTTAAAAGAGAAACAAAGATGCAGGCCGGAATGTTCTGGAATTTTCAAAAATACAAATTGAATTTGACAGTTAAGAAACATGGTTTTCTTTTTTTGACAACAAATCACTTTCAGATGAATATGTTGAGGATATGATGATTGTTGTTTGTACATTGAATTGTGTTTGGTAATGCAAATGAAAGTTTGTGATATTCTACTGCTGTTTCCTGTTTTTGGAAGGATGTTCATTTGATTGTTTTTGAATGCAGATTCCTGTCTTCAGATTTTTGTAATGAATAGTGAAGTATGTTCCTGTTTGAGGGCTTTTTTTTTTGTTTGTTTTTTTTTTGGTCATACCATCAGAGCAAGAGGTTTTGTTTGTCATCAACTGAACAGAAATGTGGAATCATTCTTCCAGTCATCACCACACAGATGGCTAACACAATGTTTTTTAAAATAAATAAAACAATTAAAACACATTTGCTTGTTTTGTGTTTTTTAGTGGCCGATACTGGTTTTCAGAGAGCAGGGCGGCTAATATAATACTGAACAAACCTAGTCATTCTTTACTATTCTAAAATGTAGAAAATATAAAGATTTGAACAAAAGTATGAAATGCAATGGGGATTATGTAGTAACCAAAACATGTTAAAGAAATTAAATCTAGCCATTTTGAAGGGCTTTGTGTGTGTGTTGGACACTTGTTGGCTGCTCTTAACTTTTTGGGTGCAGGTTTAATGATCTACAACAATATAGAGTGAGATTTGGTGGGAAGTAAGCTAATATTTAATATAATACTGATTTCCCGCTAGAAGTAACATCAAAAGTTGGTCAGAATCACACAAAAACTCCACAAAATGCAACTTTCAGACACCATCTTTATTTTTAAGCTCAACTTTTATGGAACTGAACACACAGGATTGTGGGATATCAAAGGCAGTGA
The DNA here is from genome assembly GCF_001515605.1 of Sinocyclocheilus anshuiensis. NCBI lineage: Eukaryota > Metazoa > Chordata > Actinopteri > Cypriniformes > Cyprinidae > Sinocyclocheilus > Sinocyclocheilus anshuiensis. Next base: position 182,269 of record NW_015554077.1, on the reverse strand, counting down.
AGGATACGTCTATGCTGCCTTCAAAAATCGATCAGATGAGGGCATCTCAGGAGACAGGAAGTGAATCTGACATTAGATTCGGATGTGCCTTGATGCCTTCCAACCTTGGAATGCATCCTCCTCAGGCAACATTGTTTAGTCTTTGGACGCAGCCACAGTCTTTAATACAAAAAGCAGAAAGTTCTGGTGTTCAATTACAGTTAATTCGTTGGTTGGCTGCTTGCTATTTAAACACTTTTTTCATGTTGTTCATGCGTTGGAAATCACAGGTGTGCTCAATTTTGTTTCAGTGATTACAGGTTTTCCAACTTGTGTGTCAGTGATAACAATAGGTTACTGTCGTAACCCCGGTTCTCTGAAACATCGAGTGGAGAGATCCACCTATGGGAAGGGCATCCGTACCTGACCTCTGCAGAAGCATCCAATTGCACCAAGTCTGGCTAGACAGACAGAAGCGCGCAGCCAATGCCAGGTAAGGCCCCACCCCCTTACCTGAGAGCATATAAGGCCTGCACGCGACGCTATTCTCCAGTAAGTATATTCGCTTCTCGTGCGGCAAGCGGGGCAAAGCTGGTGGATATCTCCACTCGATGTTTCAGAGAACCAGGGTTACGACAGTAACCTATTGTTCTCTTTCATCATCTCGTGTTCGAGATCCACCTATGGGAGAGACATGGACAGCTCCCCGATTGCCCAATACACTCACAGTGAGGTTCTGTAAACCAGAGAAGGACGGTCACCCCAAGGGGCGGTGCCTGACACGGTCCCATAATCATGCACCTGACAATCCTGACACACACACACATGACTGCTGTGCACAGGCAGGACATGAAACATGTATGAGGCCCACACATGTAAATAAATCCAGCAACACATATGAAACATCCAGGCAGGAAAATAAATGCATGCTTGGTGACACGAATGTGCGTGGCCCGACGGCCCACTTACCCTTCGTTCCTTTACTACAATGTATAAATAGGAAGGACGAGAGGAAGGTAACAAGGAGCTATGAAGACCCCACCGACCTGACATTCTCAGAGGAGCTAAGCCTGCCTCCACACACAGAGAAAAAGTCCTTGGGCTTAGGGCGAGCCCAAACGGGAGGACTGTGAATTCGTAACATATGCCTTGATAGGCAAAACGAAGAAACTTCCTGTGTGGCGGATAAATGTTTATGTGGAAAAACGCATCTTTCAGATCGACCGATGTGAACCAGTCGTTCTGTTTTATGGTGCGGGTCAGAGTGCCGTGGGTTAACATTCTGAAATTGTATTTCCTCAAATGTTTGTTCAACACTCTTAGGTCCAAAATGGGGCGGAGAGAACCGTCCTTCTTTGGAACCAGGAAATAACGAGAATAAAATCCTTGATTTATCAGATTGGGGGGCACCACCTGAATCGCTCCCTTTAATAGAAGGGAAGAGATTTCCTCATTTAGAATGTGAGCGGCGCTCTCCTCCGTGTGAGAGGAAAGAACGCCGTTGAAATGCGGGGGTTTTATTACAAACTGCAGTCTGTAGCCCTGCATTACAGTTCGCATCATCCACTCGGGAGCCGAAACAGTCTGCCAGGCCGACTCGTAACTCGCGAGTGTCCCCACCAGAGCCGGAGAAGCGCTGGCATTCTCTCGTGCGCCCAGTTTGCGCATTTGTGATGCAATGGCGCCCTATAATGGACAGACCAGGGGCGACATGCAGGGATTCAGAGAGATGTTCTCTCTCTGCAGAGAGATGTACTCTCCCTGAAACGAATTCGTATGATTCGTTTGTTTTATTGTGTTCTTTGTGTTGGGGAACACAGGGGCCGAAGCCTTTATTAACTGGGTGAGGGGAACAAAGTATGTGCCGTGTGGTGACACTGCTTGTGAACTTTTCCTCACAACAGACCCCCTGAACGTGGGGGGAGAGCACACAACGTCCACTGAACGCATGGGCCGGGCAGCCACGAGAATGGGGCGGTCGCCCTCTCCATGAAAAAGCCTCCGTCTTTTGGACAGGGGCTTGGGGGCAAAAAGGGAGTCCGAAGAGCTTGCGGCTCGAGAACGTATCCTCTTCGGGAAAAACAGGATTGGGCTGGTCAGCCCAGTTGAGAGACGTTGCGCCCCGGGAGGCCCCCGGTAGCGCGTCGTCATCACCGTGTCCCCCATCCGAGTCCGAAAGGCCGAGCTCGACGCACTGGGTCGCGGCAACTTTGAGACGGCGCCGAAGGAGCTTTTTAGGCAACGTGAGGCAATGGCTGCAGTTTTCCGTGTTCTCCAAAGCCTCTTCAGCATGCTTGAGGCCCAAGCAGACCACGCAGAAGGGGTGCGGATCCTTAGCGGCGATCAGCGCGCCGCACGCGGCCGGGCAGGCCCATGATGTGCAGCCCCCGAGAGAAGTAGGTTTGGAGAGCGACATGCCGGCGAAAAACTGAGTAAAATCAGTGGCGGGCAGCCGTGGAAAAGGGGAGCAGGTGAAAATAATCACAGAGCGTGGGCGGCTCAGGATGCAAAAACAGCTTTTTTTCTGGGCTGAATAAAAGACTGTCACGTCTGGCGGAGGCTGATCTTGACGATATGTCCTCCTGAAGACACGAAAAGTGAGCAGTGATAAATCCAACCCGAGCTGTGAAGTGCAGAGATCGCGAGAAGCGAATGACAACTGGAGAATAGTGTCGCGTGCAGGCCTTATATGCTCTCAGGCAAGGGGGTGGGGCCTTACCTGGCATTGGCTGCGCGCTTCTGTCTGTCTAGCCAGACTTGGTGCAATTGGATGCTTCTGCAGAGGTCAGGTACGGATGCCCTTCCCATAGGTGGATCTCGAACATGAGATGATGAACGAGAACAGGTGTGTTCACTACATTGTTATTCACTTCACACATTATTTCATCTTATTGTTGCTTTGAGGTTCTACTTTCTCTTTTCTATAGTCTTTCTAAAGTGTTTGTAATTATTCATGAGAGTAATGTCATCTTAGATTTGTCAACTTCGAAATAATGCTATTAGTGAGAGGTGACATTTTTATTTTTCAGTATAATTTGGCACGAGTTCTTCAGGTAGGATTTGTCATCAGTGTTTTTAAGGAGTGGCTTAAGGAATGATTATACCACTATACAACCATATGTGCTTGCTTGTGTATTTTTAGGTTGGGACTTCTGATTCCTGTGGCAGACCTTCTGAACACTGGCTGTAAAAATACACAGTGCACAGAAAACTATGAAGGGTGAACTGAGTTTTAATAATCTAGTGTAAAATGTGGCAAATGCAAGTATAAAGACTGTTCACAGTTTTTTATTAATGTTTAATCATTGTGTAACTACTGAGAACTTAAGTCTTTGTGGTTCTCTGTAACTTTGTTCCCTCTCAATGACATCCATATCCACATCTTGCTTGAAGGTGTCTCCATATATGCCCGACCGGCGTTTCACATAGTTTCGAGTTTGTGCATGGTCTGTTGACAGAAAAAAAAAAAAGAATTAAACATCATGGGACACACCATTATTAAATTATGTAGTTAAATCACGAGATTAATTAGCAGAATGGAAAAAAGTGGATCAGAGACGGGGTACCTAAAACTAAATTATTTAATTAAAAACAATAAATGATTTAGTTATAGTTGTCCAAAAAATAAATAAAAAACATACCCAAGTCTTTTGCCCATAACAGTTTGAAGAAATTTTCTGGCAGATATTTGACCGAGAACTTTTCGGTAGCTATTGGTAAAGATGGCGTCAGCATGCCTTTCAAACCTGGAAATGGTGTTTAAACATCACACAGTTATGACAGAGATAGATGACTTTATTTGAAGTCAGATTAGACAATTTCTGACCAAGGATATCAGGTGATATTAAAAGTGGGGGGGACACGTCCCCCGCGTCCCCCGCGTAATCTACACCACTGTGTCAGTGGGTATCTCCTCATCCACCACCAGTGTGCAGCATCCACCTGGATGATGCGACGGCAGCCATAGTGTGTCAGAACGCCCACAACACACCAGTTTATTGGTGGAGAGGAGATAGAGTGATGAAGCCAATTAACAGATATGGGGATTGTTAGGAGGCCATGATGATCAGAGGCCAATGGGCAAATTTGGCCAGGATGCCGAGGTCACACCTCTACTCTTTTCGAAAGACATCCTGGGATTTTTAATGACCACAGAGAGTCAGGACCTCGGTTTAACGTCTCATCTGAAGGACGGTGCTTGTTGACAGTATAGTGTCCCCGTCACTATACTGGGGCGTTAGGACCCACACAGACCACAGGGTGAGCACCCCCTGCTGGCCTCACTAACACCTCTTCCAGCAGCAACCTAGTTTTCCCAGGAGGTCTCCCATCCAGGTACTGACCAGGCTCAGCCCTGCTTAGCTTCAGTGGGCAACCAGTCTTGGGCTACAGGGTGACATGGCTGCCGGGTATTAGGGTTCAACCACTTGCATGGCCCAAAGTACAGTGCAAGAAATTTTGTACCAGTTAACAGAAATGTCACATGCCTGTTAGCGTGACAGTGCTGCATTTTTATTCAGTCTTACAGTTAGTTAAGTTTTGTTAAAATTGCAAGAATGATTTTTGATATTGACGCTAATGATTTTAGCGTCAGCAAAAATTGGTTGACAATATAGGCCAGGGGTGCCCAAACTCGGTCCTGGAGGGCCGGTGTCCTTCAGAGTTTAGCTCCAACCCTAATCAAACACACCTGAAGCAGCTAATCAAGGTCTTATAGGCATACTAGAAACTTCCAGGCAGGTGTGTTGAGGCAAGCTGTAGCTAAACTCTTTGGGCACCCCTGATATAGGCAGTAATCAGTGTATGCAATATGCCATATTATAATGCCATATATGCAATGCAATATGCCATATATAACTGCATACCACCATTTTGCAGCCAAAGTGTGTTTATAGTTGTCTTGGCAAATTAAAAACCTAAACAATTTGTTAAAAATGAATTATTTTTTAGCAAAATAAATAAAATTTCAGTTAAAATATGTATATATATTTATTTCTGATATATATATATTTCTGACACATGCATGCAAGTGGCAAGTGAAAATGTCAGGGCAAGAGAAATCTGAACTGTTGCACAGTAGAAAAGAACGTGTTACTGTTGAGCACTAGGTGAATGAATGAATGACTGACCTAAACTCAGCATCTGGTGTTTGGGATGAAGTATCTGCTGGCAACTGCATTGGATCCTCAATAGAGCAGGTCATCAGTATTGCAGCTGCTCTCTGACCGAACCTAACAAACACATGAAGCACTGTGTTTATCACCGACATATTCGTAAGATGTGAACATACCCATAGAATAGAACAAGTTCTCTTCTACATAGAACAGTCAAAACAAGATGTTTTCAGACAGGAGTGGTTTTAATCCAATTTTCGGTAGAGCAGACTACCGTTTGGTAAAGGTTATTTTTGGCAGCCAATTTCTGTTAAGTATTTTGTACAAAAAAAAAACACTACTGAACATTTGATAAAAGATACAGTGCGCTTAATACACAGGATGGGTTCATGACTGTGACGACTAGCCCCAGTCTCACCCCTGTTTTTAAACAAAAACATTGTTATTACCTTACAAATTTCATGTAGTAAGGGAAAAAATTAAATAAGATGCTCTCAAAAAGCCGTGGACTCACATCCTGTGTCTGTAGTTCATAATTTCAAGCCCTGACCCTAGTTAACACAAAAGCAGAGTTCAGGCTCTGTCAATTAGGGTAACGTGACATACTTTGAACCTTTTATACAGTCTATGCTCTGAATGTACGCTCAGAAGCAGCACAGACTTATACTCTTCTCATAGGCAGCTGTTCTTTGTTAATACCAATCATACTCTACTCTTTGCCATTGTGTTTGTATAGAGGCGTATAACCTAGCGTAAAAATGAGTCATACACTGTTAATTAGTTGTATCCCAACAAGTGCTGCAAATGTCATGTTCTGAGAAAATCAGAATGCTATGAGAATGGTTTGCTGTTACATAATACTGTTGATGATTTCAAGTAGTCTCTCATTTAAGAGGATTTGTTATTATAAATGATATAACTGTTATTTGTTATGTTTGCTACAAAGAAGACTGCATGATTTAAACATGAAGGATCCATAGATCCTCACGTGCAAATTGTGTTTGTTGTGTTTTTATTTTTATGTTTTTTCTTATTCATTTATAATCATTTATTCGCATAATCATTTTATAGCCTAATCATTAGTCATTCGTATGATTTATTATTTAATTATTTTTATTATTTGATTATTATTATCATTTGATTATTTTTATTATTATTTATCATTATATTATTTAAGTATTTTTATTGTTTATCCATTTATTAGATTCAATCTGCGATAATGAACGCGATATTGCCTAATTGTCAATGACAATCTCACGCAATTAATTTCACAGCCCTACTGTGAAACAGTTTTGGTATAACAGTACATGTTGAATTTGTGCTGGCCAGACGAAGTTTGAACATTGAGACATACGCAACTAAGATTGTTCAATAAACTCTGTTACTTTTTACCATTATCACTTCGTCTCCGCTTCTGCTCTTCTCTGGCTTTCCTCGGTCAACTTCTTGACTGACAGAAGACTGTTAAACACTCGTTTTGGGTATTTTTGGATACCAGATAAGACTTGCTGTTAACAGGGTTTGGGTATTAACAGCGCTGCTGACTAGTTGTTCTGTTACTGGACAAACTGATATTTTCTGACGGGATCTGGCGTCCGGGGCTGGATCCTAATTATTATCTGGCGTGGAGACCTGATCTAACATTTTGGCGTAGTCGGCAGGATGGAATAACACTGCTGTTATCTCCATAAGAGCAGAGTCTGGATTGTTTCTCGCACGACCAGATGGTGGAATGTCCCAGGCCACTGGGCTTCTGACTCCGGGCCACGAGTGAGGACCAGGGTGACTCCAGCACGCGTCTTCTCCTGGCTTAACTACTGCAAAGCAGAGTGAGTGTGTTCTGTTTTGACATTTCATGAAAATTCAGTACCTGCTGTGGGAGTAGCTTGGCTACTGGGTCAGATTATATAATTTCTTCAGTTATGGAGGAGTCAGAAGTTAAGAAAGATTATGTAATTGAAACGCTGACAGAACAACTGAAAGAGCACTTTAAGGTCAAAGAAGCAGAACAAGAAATAGTTGCTAAATATAAAATCAACGTGCAAAAGTGCGGTCTTTTGGGAACCTAAAGACATCAAAAAAGCATGGGGTAAAATTCAAAGAATGAAAACCAGAGAATAAAGACGAATTCCTTGGATTTTTGCCACTTTGTCTAAATTTAGGAAATAGGAAATGAAACAGCAATTAGACAATCTTAACAGAGACAAAGAAGTCATGGAGAGAAAGCTGAAGGGGTTTCAAGATAGATGTCAAGAGTTAAAAGCTCAGCTTGAAAATGAACAGAAAACTAAAACAGCTAATGTTCAAGATACACAAAGGGTTGTTGATCAGAAGCAAATTACGCAGGTTTTACCAGATTTGAATGCATGTGATATTGGTAGTGACACTGATATGACCACAGATTCAGATTCTGACACAGACACCGATGATTGCGAAGGGGCAACAGCAAAGCTTAGACCATTGAGGGTTAACATCAAGAAGGGGAAAAAGCGGACTGAGGTTTATCTTCAGAAAACAAAAAAAGGGAATGTGTTAATGGATCGTGAGTTCAGAGATTCAGATGTTGTGCAGTACAAATATTCACCCCCAACTTCTAAAGAAGTGTATGAGTGGTCAAAGGAGGTAGGAAATGTCAGAAAAGATACGAGATCAGCTTTAGGTCGATTGGAAGCTCTGAAAGATATTTGTTCTCTGTCAGTCAGAGATGGGTTCAGCATAGTCTCCGTCAATCTGTCATCAGCAGACAGAAAAGGTTTGAAAGAAGCTCTTGGTGAAACTTTAAGTGGTGAACGTCTGACTGATGATAGAGCTGAGACGGAAGGATGGAAGAAACTTAAGGCTTGGTGTAGGAAAGCACAACAGCAAAAAGTAGATTGGAATGAAATCACAAGATGTAAACAAAAGACAGATGAAAGATTTTTTTCTCTGTCAGTCAGATATGGGCTCAGCATAGTCTCAGTCAATCTGTCATCAGCAGACAGGAAAAGTTTGAAAGAAGCTCTTGGTGAAATTTTAAGTTGTGAACGTCTGACTGATGACAGAGCTGAGAAAGAAGGATGGAAAAAAACTTAAGGCTTGGTGTAGAAAAGCACAACAGCAAAAAGCAGATTGGAATGAAATCACGAGATGTAAACAAAAGACAGATGAAAGTGTTGAGGATTACACTGAACGATTGTGTGAGACCTTTTCACTTTACTCTGGCTTGGATGTGGGCTGTGAGCCATCAAGTTTTATCAAAATTCTGGGCAAAGGAGGGCCTTTCCTATCAGTTTGGCTGAATGGGTTAATTCCTGAAATTAGGAAAGGAGTGTGTAACAGGAAGGAGGGTTTAGGCTTCCCTACTGACACCAAACTGTTGAAGAATTGCTAATTACTGCAAGAGATGTGGCACGAGCAGAAAACCAAGCTTCAACATTAGAGCGTGTTTTGATTGCAGAAATCCAATCATGGTTTGCATTTACAATTCAAGGTCAACAATACACCTTTACGAGATTGCCACAGGGTCTCCACAATTCTCCTACTATTTATCAGCAGTCTTTGCAAAGACGTTTGAAAGATTTTGATTCAACATCAGTTGTCATTCAGTATATTGATGATGTTTTGATTTGTTCAGAAGATAAAACTGAACATGAGAGGGATGTCAGGCAGCTGCTTGATTTCATGTACAGCAAAAGTCACAGAGCAAACCTGGAAAAAGCTCAACTGTGTCAGGCAGAAGTAATCTATTTGGGTCAGAGTATATCTCAGGGTGAGAGGCGAATAACACCTAGTTGCTGTGAGGCTGTTAAAACACATCCAATTCCTCAAACCATTTGAGAGCTGAGATCCTTTTTGGGCCTATGTAATTACAGTCGTAGTTGGATTAAAGGGTATGCAGAAAAATCACAACCCTTAAACAATTTGTTAAAGGGAAATCCAAGAGCCCAAGACCCAGTTGACTGGACTCCTGAAGCTAAAATGGCTTTTGAGGAATTGAAACATGCCTTATGCAAAGCGCCCGATCACAGAAAGTCTTTTACATTGCATGTGAACGAACAAAAAGGCTACATGACATCTGTTTTAACCCAAGAATGGGGAGATCAAAATAAACCTGTAGGGTATTATTCACAGCAACTTGACACTGTTTCACAAGGCTGGGGGCCGTGTTTACGAGCAGTTCAGGCAGTTTATTTTGCCTTGCAATACGCATCACCCGTAGTGCTTGACCAAAAGATAACCATTCACTGCCCACACTCTGTGCATACACTGTTATCTCTAGGGAGAGCTGCTCGTGTAACACTTCCTAGATGGATCAAATGGTCCACTGCACTAGAAATGCCAAACATCCCTATTGAAAAAGCCACTCCATCAAATCCAGCTACATTGCTTGCTTCGTCTGAAGCAATTCCCGACTGCCATGATTGTGTAGAAATTGTACAAACATTAAGTGTAGATGAACACTTCAAAATCCTGATTTGATTTTATACACTGATGGTTCATCTTTTGTGGACAAAGGGGAACGCGAGGCAGGTTGGGCAGTAACCACAGACTCAGAAGTTTTAGCTTCTGGTGCCCTATCACCGGGAATGTCAGCTCAGCAAGCTGAATTGATCGCGCTCACAAAAGCATGTGAATTGGCTAACAACAAAACGGCTAACATTTATGCTGACTCTCGTTATGCCTTTGGTGCTGCGCATGACTTCCGAGCAGGTTGGCAGCAGAGAGGTTTCCTCACGTCTGCAGGAACGCCCATTAAGAATGGTCAAGAGGTGGAGGGACTTCTGAGGGCTCTGCAGCTCCCAAAACAGGTTGTGGTGCTGAAGGTGAAAGCCCACCTGAAGGGAGATTCTAGTGAGGTTAAAGGAAATACCCTTGCTGACCAGGCATCTGCGGTTGCCGCCGCAAGAGCGGCAGAAACTTCTACTGCTTAAACATGTCATCTAAGTGTGACACACTACTCACAGCTCACAGAGATAGCTGAGATGTAGGATCAATGCTCCCGAGAGGAGAAATGGGAATGGATTGAAAATGGTTGCAAATTGGCAGATGACAAAATTTGGAGATATCAACAGCGAATCGTAGCTCCAAAAGCCTTGATTCCTTATTTGGCCACACGTATACACAGTGTTGGACACTTAGGCGTTTTTCAAATGTGTTCACGTTTTAACGCAATCTGGTGGCCGAAGGGTTTTAGGAAACATGCGGAAGAAGTGGTTCGCGGATGCGTGTCTTGTCAAAAACACAATTCGGCACCCCTAATTCCATCAGTTGCAAGCAGAACACCTGCACCCTCAGGGCCGTTTCGTATATATAACGACACTGTGTATATTTGAACAAGGCTCAAGTAGTTACCACTCAAATTCTAGTGTTAAGGAATAACTTAAGGAATAACAGTTGCAAATTACAGAATGAATGAAACCACTAACTTAAGACACTAACGGCTTACAGGCGGTAGTCAATTAAGATCACAGTTGTAATTACTTAGGACAGTACAAAGACATTTTGTTGACTCTGAAAAACACAGAAGAAAGATGCCCAGTGGGGCGGTATTATTGGCACAGTGGTTAACCAGAAAAATGAAAATTGGCACTTCATGCCCAAAAGGTTGCCGACCCCTGATCTACACGTTAAGAAATTTGTTAGAAGTAAAAGAAGTTATAAGTGAGAGGACATTTCTTTTTCTTTTCTTCTTTTTTTGCTGAGTATACATATATTATACACACTACTGAACGGGGTAATTGTCAGAATATGTTGTCAAACATGTAATTACACCAATTAAAACACCAAACTTACATTAAAAATAAAAAATATCAAATATTATAAAGTTGGTTTTGGTCTGTCTTACCTCAGTGGATGGACTGGGGAAGATGTCGCTGACAGTAACAGGCAGCAGAGCAATAGCAGAGCAGTTCTCTGCATCATTCTCACTAAAAACACAGTTCACATTATGATTCACACCCACTGAAGCTATATACAGTCAAACCAAAATGTATTCAGACACCTTCAACATTTCTCACATTGTCACAGTTTATTCGCTATAGTTTGGAAAATGGTAATAAAATATGAAAAGAACTCAGAGTTAAACTGTGTCAGAACAAATTCATCTTGATAATGTCAGTTAACTTTGATAGAAAGGTATGTAATGAGTTAGGTTGAATAGCTGTCAGCTGTTAAATTTAAGTACTCAATTAGATAATACCAAATTAGGTCAATCAATTACCAAGAAATTATTAATTTTGTTCAGTCTGTTGTGTAAAAAGTTCACATTAGCAATTAAAGAAAAACACTTAAACAAAACATGGTCAGGTCAAAGTGTCTGAATAATTTTTGTCCCAAATGTTTTATCAATCTTGCTGGTAGTCCACCGTATGAAGAATTTTCGGGTATAATATGTCACAGTTTACTTTATCCTCACTTACATAAATAATGTCCTGCACCCACTAGTAAAAAGATATAAAAAATTATATCTGGTGTCTGAATAATTTTTGGTTTGACTGTAATGTATGTATATATGTATATAAACTCCTGCTTTTCTATGTTACTCTATTATTAATTATTATTATGTAATAATCTATTTTTGTAAATTAATACATTTGTATCACGTTTTTTTATTGTATATTATTACAGTTATTAATCATTATTAATTTTAGAATTTAGAATAATAATAATTGTTGTTGTTGTTACTAAAACATTCCTACTTCACTCATGAACAAAAAAGTTCCATTTAGAACCAAAAAGTGTTTTACAGTGAACATTCCTAGCTTTTAGGTTAAAAGAACACAAAAAACTGGTGAACAGATCTGAAGAATGTACAATCTAACATCAAGAAGCTTTAAGACTCTAAAGAAATATAGGCAGCCAAAAAAGGTTCTTGATGATAAACCTATACAACAAGCAACCGTCTAAGTATTTTTACTTTCTAATGTCAAATAATTCTTAATTCCCAAGTTGAATAGTCTTTTGACAGGAGAAAGATTGAAGAGTTTACCTTGTATGGTTGGTGATATGCTCCTCTGACAGTCTAATGAACAAAGACATGAGATGTTGGTCACTCGTACTCAGGGTTTGGTTTCATTCTCGGTGATGCTGAATAAGAGAGTTTAAAAAGACTCAGGTAGGCATTTTGTACCCCTCTTTTGTACCTCTTGTTTTATATACCAAAAATCTCACCTCCCTCCCTTCCCCCTCCCTCCCTCCCTCCCTTCTCTCTATGCCGCAACCCCCACTCTCTTTCTCTCTCTCTCTCTCTCTTGCTGTAATTTGTCATGTAATTATTTACTCAACCGCATTTGTTCCAAACTACTGCTTTTTTTCTGAAAGACAAAGGAGAATTTAAGAATGAATCTTTCCATGCAACACCTTTCCATGCAAGTATATAGTGACCATGTTTGGGTCCAAATAAAAAAGTACTTCATACAACATCTGCACAAGTCTTCTGAAGACATACAGTATAATAGATTCTAAGTTTTACATCGGTTTCTTCAGTGGTTCCATCTCTGCAGTTGCTTTTGTCATCATACAGTCCACTTTCTCATTCTTGTAGCTTTTAGTTTTTTAGTATAGTTATGTCACGGTTCATGGATCCGTGTGTTCAATTCTGCGTGTCTGTTTGTGTTACCTGTCTGATTGCTCGTCAGCGTTGCTCCGGCAACCAAGGGACTGACGAGCTAATCAGCGCGGCTGCACCTGCCGCTCGTTCTGTCCTGTCTTTATTTGTCTCGTGTGTTGGGCTGCGTGTTGTCAGATCGTTGTTTGTCCTGGCTCATGCTTGTTGTCTCTCCAGAGCCTGTGTGTCGGGTGGATCTCTGCCTCGGATTGTTTCCAGTCCTCTGTCTCGGATTATGTCCAGTCTAGGAACCCATCGAAGTCTCGTTGGATTCCTCTCCCCTAGTTGGATCAGGTCGGGACTTCGTAATCCCCGTGTGCTCACGGCTACTCACCTTGATCATCACGTTTGGCTTGCGACCCAGCTTCACTATTTAATTGTCACAATAAATCACTTTTCACTTGCAACTGGATTCTGAGTTCTCTGCCCGTAACAAGTTATTTAGTCTATGAATGTCATGTACAGCATGGTCTTGTGTGGCTGGTAAAAAATTGCAGTTTAATATCTTTTGTAAGTTAGGTCTTCATCCTGTGGTGATAAAACAGTTTAATTACAAATATGCTTCAGGTAAGATACACTTGTCCAGATAGGGCATCAGTGAACTCACTCAGAGGGCTCAGAGCTTTCCACACAGAATCAAGCGTTTCCGAGTCTTGCCATGTTGCCTGGTTTTCTTGCTCTCAGAACCAGGAATATGGATTTATCTTGCTATAGCTCGCTGATATAGCTTCTGTAGAGTTAAAAAGAGTTCAAACCTGTGAGCATTTGTTTTGATTCCAGTAGACCAAAAAAGAAATGCGTCGAGTGACTAAAAGATAAGTCTTTAGACATTTTCACAATTGAGTCCCAAACATTGCCAGTAATGCAATTAAAAATGTTAGGAGCCAACTGGGATAAGGCTTTACCAGCTGGTTGTAAAATTTCACTTTTCTTTCCAAAGTTTTTATTGGAAATTGGATTTATTGGATTTATTATTCCTTTTGCCCTTCAGATTATAAAATACTGTCTTAGTAGCATGTAGTCATCTGAAATATCACTACTCTGTGACTGAAGTGTCAACACTTTGTGACAGAATTAAAACTATAGTGTATTATTTTGGCAATGAGTGGTTACAGTGACATTTTGTCTTACCAAAACAGAGTTGAGAATGCAATTCTAATCCCAATGCATTGTTTTCCTAACCTACTGTATATGCAAAAGTTAAAATCTCCAACTATTATGATTTTATCCATAGAAAAGCAGAGATTTGTCTGACAATGTCACACAAGCACAACCACCTTAAAATAAATGTAATTCTAAATTTAGAAATTGACTTCTGAGTGACACCATGTGGTGAATTGTGTCAATACCTCCTCACTTACCTTTTGGACGGGTCTTCTGCTTATAACAATAAACTGGTACTCACTGACTATGTGCATTCTCAAACATCACAAAAACATAAACACTGTTCTTGAGTGGTCTGACCAGTCTTCAGATTTAATCTCATTAAAAATATTTGGTGGGATTTGAAGAAAGCAGACATGAGCAACATGAAAACCAAAGATTATTAGTGATCTCAAAGATTTCTTTCAAGTGAGGAGTGGGCCAAGATACCAGCAGAGAAATAATTAATTACAAAATGAATAATTTTGATGAACTAATGAACAAATAAATGAACAGTAAGAGGATACCAGAATTTTAAAATATACAAATTAAAACAGAACTAAATGAATAATAATCTTAGTCTAAGTTTTAAAATAATTTGAAATTGAATTTAGATTAAGCACAGAGCTTAAATCAAATTGAAACTAAATTCTAATAAATTAAGACCAAGTAAAAGACCTACACACAGTGTATCTTCGCCTATGCCACTGGATTCTGTCCTAAGGCCAAAACAACACCAAAAATTATGAATCTAAATGAGAATTCGGTAAGGCCATGATAAAAACTGAAAAGTAGTCCAAAAACTAAGCAGTTAGCTTTTCTAATAAGGGGTGATATTTGCCCCCTTTGATTTCCAGGGGTATTTTTTTTACCTTTAAAAGGGCAACTTTTCTAACCTTTTGTTAAATGCATGTGTCCCCTTTCATGTAAATTCTTAAAAGAGTTTAATAAATATGCAATTCGAATAATAAGACACTATAGGACTGTTGCCAGTCAAATTAAATCAGTATTAACAAACAGTTATGCTCAGTTATATATAATTATATATTTAAAAAAATTAATGGATTTTTAGTTGGTTTTCCCTCAGTCACGTTTCATTTGTTTTAGTTCCCGCCACTCATGTGTTTCCATTCTCTCATTTGTATTTCAATTTCTCATTTCTATTTTTCCACCTCTTATTTGTCTGGTATTGTTTGTGTCAGAGCATGATGTTACCCTTGTGTTTGGATTGTCTAACTCTTATATGAAAGCCTTATTAACCTTTCTCATCATCTTTGAGCGTTTGCCTACAACATTGTTGTGACTCAAACATCTTTGCACTGCTGAGGCATCTTAAGTGGCATTTAGATGTATTTACAAACACTGTTTTCTAGTGTTTTTCAATGTAATAATTACACTTAAAAATGAGCGTTTATCCATTTGCATGAACAGTTGGGAAATTAATTCCATACTACTGTATTTATTAAAAAATAAAAATAAATAAATAAAAACTGATTAAGCCCACTTATTTTAAATACATTGTTATCAAAAGTCTATTTAAAACAGCACGAACTGCATAAAACCTTTCTCAAATAAAGTGGCTTGAAAAAAAAAAGGAAGCATTTTAACCAATTTTTTGGAGACAGCACACAACTATAAAAAAAATGAATAAGATATTTGAAAGAGGCTCCAAGATTATTTCTTTTATCTGTAACTGTAGTAGCTGTGATATTTTATTTTATAGTTTTATAGCCTTATAGCCTATAAAACTATGGCAATTTTTTAACCTGGCTTTTATTTTGAAATATATCACAGCGGCGTCGCCATATTTACATCGTCTACACATGTACTCAGCTGCGTGACATTTTTACGCAGCGGAGTCTTTTCTTCATTTCACTAGATTTGTTGGAGTAGTTAATTTGGGTAAATCGTTTTTTGATTAGTGTTATGGTTCAGTGATGCGTTTATTCGTTTGTTTTTAGCTGTTAAATGTGTTAAGTTAAGTGAGTGAGACATGAACATAAGCAGCAGTTTCACACTCTGTAGATTTACTTTTAGGAAATGTTTGTCTCGACGCCTTCAAGGGGACACATGTGACCGATATTATTGCTCTAAATCATCCTCTACCGATCAAACAAGAGTGGTGCAGTTAAAGAATAAACTGGCATGTGGTCCCAGTTTTCAGGACTTCATCAAGAGTTCAACTTCTGACAAAAGCTATGATGCTTGCAATGATGAATATGAGGAGTACCATATTCCTGAATGCACAACAGCACGATCACAGAAAGGTCAGGACCTTTTTCTAGAGATTGACAGATAAGTGTCTGATAAACGATATACAAAACTCTTTTTTAGTAACGTTCTTATTTTTGCTTTGTTACAACAGCAATGACAAAATAAAATAAAAATTCTTTTTTCGTTTTGGGCTATATCTAACAAATAACTATTTGTTACATAAATTATTATTATTATTATTATTATTCAAGTGTAGCTTCTTAACAGTGTTGGGAAGGTTACTTTGGAAATAGGTGATAGGTTACAGATTAGTTACCCTATTTAAAATGTAATAAGTAGTGTACCTATTTCAATACTTTATTAAAGTAATGTAACTGGTTACATTTGATTTTGTTTCTAAAATTAAAATTTTTTCAACTGTTTTCATTTTCAAACATTTAAACCAGATAGGGTAACATTACAGTAGTACTCAACAACACTCAAAATCCTTCATCACTTGAATTAAGATTATAAAATCTCACCTCCCTCCCTTCCCCCTCCCTCCCTCCCTCCCTTCTCTCTATGCCGCAACCCCCACTCTCTTTCTCTCTCTCTCTCTCTCTTGCTGTAATTTGTCATGTAATTATTTACTCAACCGCATTTGTTCCAAACTACTGCTTTTTTTCTGAAAGACAAAGGAGAATTTAAGAATGAATCTTTCCATGCAACACCTTTCCATGCAAGTATATAGTGACCATGTTTGGGTCCAAATAAAAAAGTACTTCATACAACATCTGCACAAGTCTTCTGAAGACATACAGTATAATAGATTCTAAGTTTTACATCGGTTTCTTCAGTGGTTCCATCTCTGCAGTTGCTTTTGTCATCATACAGTCCACTTTCTCATTCTTGTAGCTTTTAGTTTTTTAGTATAGTCTCAAAATCCTTCATCACTTGAATTAAGATTATAATAATTAAATTTTAAAGCACAGCCACCAAGAAATCAGACTTTAAAACCTTTTTAATCCGAGATTGTTCTGAGGTTAAGCAAAGATTTAAAATCATAAGATATAGTTTAATAGTTATGATACTGTTTTTGAAATCAAATCTTTGAATAGCTATGGCAGGTAACAGTGGCATCTAACAACTCCTTGGAAAAACAGTTAATCTTAAAAAATAAAGCATATACATTAACCCAAATAGTAAATAAAACAGTAATCGAATAAGCATGTGTTCTATTCTGTGTCCTAAACTCCTGAAACATTGGTGTGTCATATTTTAGAGCAGTCAATGCAATTTATGAAATAAATCAATTAAATCTGTATGTGGGTGTGCGTGTGAAAAAATTCAGATATAACCCCCTTTGTAATCGTTAACATTTTTATATGTAACTGTAATTTAATTACACATTTTTTCTCAGTAATTGTAACTGATTACAATTAAATTTATTTTGTAATTAAATTACGTAATTCCGTTACATGTAACTAGTTACTTCCCAACACCGCTTCTTAAAAGTTATTGTATATAAGAATAATTTATGTACAGTACATACAATACATTAAGTACTTTACCTGTGAACATATTTTTTTGGTCGCTTTCTTTTAAATTTGCCACATTTACACTGCTTTTGAAGTCTAAATTCTTTCTTGGAATTAAGTATTTATGCCACATGATGTTGACAAGTGAAATATCTTTCAGTTTATTTTGAGACATACGGCTGTCAGATGAATGTCAGTGACACTGAAATTGCTTGGTCCATTCTTCAGAAAGCAGGATATTCACGGACACATGAGCTGCCAGAGGTACTGAGATACATTCAGAATAGCAGAATATGGTTAATGTTCTGTCATTACATGAATGCTTTAATATCGTTCGTCTGATATTCTTTTATAGGCAGATGTAGTACTGCTTGTCACTTGCTCTGTAAGGTAGGAAAGACTTCTTTTTTAACCATTAAATAATAAGTGTACTTAATGCAATTTGCTTTCAGATTTAGGGTTTAATTGTTTTTCTCCTTTGACAGAGAAAAGGCAGAGCAAACAATCTGGAACCGACTCAAACATCTCACTGCCTTAAAGAAGAGGTGTCAAAAACACAAGCCTTTATTAAAAATAGGTGTCCTAGGTAACTATTTTGACAGTTCCTCTTTATTTTCAAAAGTGTAAATGTGCACGCACACGGCTAAACAGAAAACATTTTTAAAAGACTTTTTAGCAACATATTTTGTATTAGATGTATTAGAGTTGTTGGCAGAAATGCAGTTCCTGCCCTGATTAGGCAAGTTACAGTTCCATCAACTGGTAATCCTTCTTGTCAAGCCCTGATGCACATATCTTATGCCTTTCTGTAGGTTGCATGGCGGAAAGACTAAAGACTAAATTACTTGAGCAGGAGAAGTTGGTGGATGTTCTGGCTGGGCCAGACGCATACAGACATCTGCCCCGGTTACTATCTCTTGCTTACGGAGGTCAGAGGGCCAGTAATGTGTTGTTATCATTAGAGGAGACTTACGCTGATGTCATGCCTGTCCATCAGACTCCAGAGGGACACAGTGCTTTTGTGTGAGTAGTGCACTGTTTTATGCCACCTTGTGTAGAACCTCACAATATTGCTATTGTATTTCACAAAAAGTGAAGTTTCTAAATAATACTGCCTTTTTGTCTCATTGAAATGTAAAGTTTAAGTTGGGGTGCTGATGTAAATTAACTACAGTAACCATGAAACAGTGAAAAATATTAAGTATAAAATGTGAAAATGTAAAAAGTGTACATTTTATACAGAAAATACAAAAATGAACTGGACTCTGTCCATCTGACTCTACATCTCAATAAAATACCATTATTATTCCATAGAATCATACATTTATAGGTCATGGTAACCATGTGCATGGTTTGTCACTACGGAGGTAAAAAGTTACTGACTTCTATAACACTTGTATTTGTTATGAAAAACATAATTTATTATAAAAGCAAATGCAAAAAAACTGCCGAAGCTTTACAACTAAAATGACTGTAATTACATTTCCTTATTCCTATAATATGTATATTTATTGCAATGTACATGAATATATTTATAATATATAATAACATTTTCACTGGATCTCGCAGTGATGTTTATTCATTCTTCTCACTTTATCTCGCAGTGCTATTTATTGATTCTGGACCAAATTCAGTCGTTTCTCACTGGTTCTTGGAGCACCATTTAATAATGGTGTCAAGACAGATCTGTGTGTAAGCGCACCAGCTCTGAGCTCACTCTATGCTGTCTATTGGCTGAGCTGATAAATGGTCTGCTCTGCGCATTTCAAATGAGTAGTGTTTTTAGTTGCAGTCTGGAGCCCTGTTAATGAAAAAAAGTAATAGATCAAAGAATCATATCTAGTGAATTGTAGTCATTTTTATTCAATAATTGGGTCAGTCAGAAAAAAAAGTTCCTTGTATACGTTTATTCTGCATCCCCAACTCAGACATTTGAATAAATGAAATAAAACTCATACAGCAATGAAAATGTGACATATTCGGTTGGTATTCCAGGTCTATCATGCGTGGCTGTGATAACATGTGTAGTTACTGTATAGTGCCTTTCACTCGGGGCAGAGAAAGGAGCAGACCCCTGTCTTCCATCTTGGAGGAGGTCCGCATGCTCTCAGATCAGGTAAAAGGGTTGAGTTTACAATACTGTGCAATATGGATGTAATAAACCTAAAATAATAGCCCATGATCTATGATGGTGAGGTAAAGTGTGTATGTTTGTTTATGTGTAGGGTGTGAAGGAGGTCACCCTACTGGGGCAGAATGTGAACAGCTATAGAGACTTGTCTGAACAGCACTTTATCTGTTCTGAGGGCAGTACTCAGCTCAGCCGAGGCTTTAAGACCGTGTACCGCACAAAACAGGGAGGCCTCCTCTTCTCAGACCTTTTGGACAAAGTGTCCCAAATTGATCCAGACATGAGGATACGCTTTACCTCACCACATCCTAAAGACTTCCCTGATGAGGTAACTACTATGGAGTCCCAACATAATGGGGTATTCTAGTCAGAAATGCATTCTGCTTTTCTGGAAGCATTTTTAACCATTCTACCTACGTAGGTGTGATTCTTAACTTCTGATTACACAGTCAGGTCCTTGAAAAGATATTAGACTAAAAACAATAATTTACTGAGATACAACACATATTTACATTGACTATATACATTGATATGACTATAGTATGCACGTCATGACCATAATTAAATGGTTTGAATTATGAGGAAAATATGATGAAAAATAACACTGCTAGATTATTAATTATGCATTATCATTGTTTTGAAAAAAAAATTAAGGAAAATTATTTTTTGAAATAAACCATTGATCGTCAATAATGTTGGTCATTGCTGTTTGAGCTGCATGAGCTGAAGAGTGAATGAAAGCCGTAAACTAAAGCACTTTTCTTGCTGCCAAACACACCCTATTTGAGATTAATCAGATATATATGTTGTTTAAACATAATATTTCAACTTAAATATGCACAGTAGCATGCAAATGCATGTTGCACTCTTCCTGTGACAGTGTGCTAAAATTCAGGCAACTGAAGCACAAAGAACTCGCACCGCACATCTTCCACATCTTGCACTTGACTGTATTTTTCTTATCAAAGTCATCACTGTGCACTTTCAAAGCTATAGTTTAGACCAGTCAGACCTCAAGGTACCACCCAAAATGTAGACTGTATCCTGCTTAATAAACGTAAAGCGTCAGTGAAGAGTAACAGTTCCTAGCAAGCTGTTTTAACCAAGACAAACAAATTTAAAGTACACCCTAATACGTTTTGTTGACTTAATATGTTAAAATGTTTAAACAGTACCTGTAAAATAGAGCCTAATATGTGAAGAAGTGGTTGTTTTTGAGAAATATCAGAACATTTGATAACCAGAATCTAGTGTTCTGATTATAATCAGTAAATTATTTTTAGTCAGCAATAACGTTGTAGTGCTAGGCCATGACAAGTAATGTTTGCACTTATCCTGTTTGCCCTCTGTTGGGCTTCTAAGTAGATTCCTTTATGATTTGGGTTCTTGGATAAATTTACTGCGTTGATTTTTTCCCCCCTCTGTAATGGTGATATTTGTTTCTAAACAGGTTATGAGTTTGTTGATTGTACATTTTGCCCGTAATTATTGTATTTAATCTAACTGTATACTTTTTTTGTGTTAAATCAGGTGTTACAGTTAATTCAGGAGAGAAGGAACATCTGCAAGCAGATCCATCTGCCAGCACAGAGCGGCAGCAGTCGGGTTCTTCATGCTATGAGACGTGGGTAAGAACTGTTTATAGGGCTGTGTATTGTCAGCTAAACTCAAGATGCACATCACAATGCAGACAAAAGTGTTGGGTTCTAGAGGTAAAAATTTCAGAACAGACCTACTGTGAGATATGAGTAATTTGTTTAATTAATCTGTCTAGAACCATAGGTTCTGTGCTTATAAAGCAGGAAGTTCCCACAAACATTCATTCATTATAGCAATATGGGTTGATGAGTAGCTAAATTAATCTACATAGATCAAATCAGTGATTTGAAATCTTTCTGTCAGACTGCAATTTCACAGACAACTCAAGGGAATCACCGCTACTGCCTCCTCTCTCTTAATACAGTGCAGAAATCGCTTTACATCACATCATGTCTGCACTGCAAACAAGGGGCCCAAACATGTGCAAATCACTTCACATCACAACATCATGGGCCAGATTTACTAACAGCTTGCTCCAGCATAAAACCTTTTTTGGTGTTAAAATAGTACTGTCAGGTTTACTAAAGACAAGCAGTGAAAAATTAGCGATGAAAAGGTGTGAACAGTCCTTTTTGCAGCTGATCTTATTGCATATGCATTTGTAGGAGTTTCCCTTTCAGATGCAAAATTTACGGGGGGAGAGTATTTAAATGAATCACACAACAGTTTTGCAGTAGTCAGTTTACTGGTATTTGCGCCATTATTTGCCACTCAAAATAGCATGTCTTAACCCATTTTGCGCTTGACATGGCAGAGAACAGAGAGTGGATGGTAGAAGGGAGAGGTTTTTTTATTTGTATGAATTTATTTGGAATTCTAGAGGATTAGCACCATCACCGCCAGCTTGAACCCTTGCTACAAGTAAGGATGGATCCAGGCTTTCATAGTAGACTCAAATTGTATACTCAGTTTGTCAGAAGTGACACCCGGTGTGGTCTTCTGCTGCTGAAGCCCATCTGCTTCAAGGTTCAACGTGTTGTCCTTTCAGAGATGCTCTTCTGCGTACCTCAGTTGTAACAAATGGTTATTTGAGTTACTGTTGTCTTTCTATGAGATCAAACCAGTCAGGTGGATGTTTCATAGCTTCAGCTACTGATGCCATAGATATGTATAGATTCCCCATTCGACCGCTCCAGGCACGTAGATGCGGCCGCCATCTTGGAACGGTTAACTTGACGTCATTCACCATACTGTAGGATCTCACAGAGCCGTTGAGCTTTTCTGTGCAGGATTGTGGCATCTTTCGAATATTCAGTGATTACTATGATGAATGACGTCAAGTTGAGCGTTACAATATGGCGGACGGCATAGAAACAGTCTAATGAAGCATCTATGTATATATATATATATATATCTATGACTGATGCACCGTCTTGTTTCCTACTTAGGGAACCAAGGTTACATATGTAACCAAAACACTCTCTCTTGTGCCTCATAGAAGCACCCTGCTGAGAAATACCAGTGTCAGAAATGCTGATTATTTATACAACCTGTTTTTTTTTTTTATAACTGAACTCATGGGGCATGATGTGAATGCAATAATAAATAAATATTAATACAAGAATTTAATGTCAGTTTTGAAAAACCAGCCCTATCTGGTTATGACATGCCTTATTTGCTGCAATTAACTTGATATTTTTATAGCATATGTACTTCATTTATCTTCATTTTTATTGAAATCCAAGTCTTTGTGGATGTACTGTGTAGTTTAATCTTCAATCTTGTCTTTTTTATCTTTTTCAGTTACACCCGAGAGGCTTATCTTGATCTTGTGGAAAACATTCGTGAAATAATTCCAGGTATGCTGTCATTATAAAATATGCTAATTGATAATCACTGATTATTATTACTGGGACAAAACTACTTACAAAACTGACAAAAACGATCATGTACCAAGGAATTATTTTGTATTATCTTTTCGAACATGTTCAGAGGTACTTGCTATCTTTGTCTGATTTCAAATAATTTGTCAAATAACTATAAATAATGACAAATCTATTTTGCGGGCCATGGTCACATATTAGAATATGCCAGTTACTTGTGTTGGTCAGAATTCATTCAAACATTAATGGCCCCAGTACTTTCTACTCTGGCCAACACTTTATGAAATTTGTGACTGGCATGTTTAATGCAAACATCTCCAATTCTTGAAACAGGTGTTTTTGTTTCATTAGAGTTTGCAATACATAGATATGTATAGATTCCCCATTCGACCGCTCCAGGCACGTAGATGCGGCCGCCATCTTGGAACGGTTAACTTGACGTCATTCACCATACTGTAGGATCTCACAGAGCCGTTGAGCTTTTCTGTGCAGGATTGTGGCATCTTTCGAATATTCAGTGATTACTATGATGAATGACGTCAAGTTGAGCGTTACAATATGGCGGACGGCATAGAAACAGTCTAATGAAGCATCTATGTATCTTCTGCTGCTGAAGCCCATCTGCTTCAAGGTTCAACGTGTTGTCCTTTCAGAGATGCTCTTCTGCGTACCTCAGTTGTAACAAATGGTTATTTGAGTTACTGTTGTCTTTCTATGAGATCAAACCAGTCAGGTGGATGTTTCATAGCTTCAGCTACTGATGCCATAGATATGTATAGATTCCCCATTCGACCGCTCCAGGCACGTAGATGCGGCCGCCATCTTGGAACGGTTAACTTGACGTCATTCACCATACTGTAGGATCTCACAGAGCCGTTGAGCTTTTCTGTGCAGGATTGTGGCATCTTTCGAATATTCAGTGATTACTATGATGAATGACGTCAAGTTGAGCGTTACAATATGGCGGACGGCATAGAAACAGTCTAATGAAGCATCTATGTATATATATATATATATATCTATGACTGATGCACCGTCTTGTTTCCTACTTAGGGAACCAAGGTTACATATGTAACCAAAACACTCTCTCTTGTGCCTCATAGAAGCACCCTGCTGAGAAATACCAGTGTCAGAAATGCTGATTATTTATACAACCTGTTTTTTTTTTTTATAACTGAACTCATGGGGCATGATGTGAATGCAATAATAAATAAATATTAATACAAGAATTTAATGTCAGTTTTGAAAAACCAGCCCTATCTGGTTATGACATGCCTTATTTGCTGCAATTAACTTGATATTTTTATAGCATATGTACTTCATTTATCTTCATTTTTATTGAAATCCAAGTCTTTGTGGATGTACTGTGTAGTTTAATCTTCAATCTTGTCTTTTTTATCTTTTTCAGTTACACCCGAGAGGCTTATCTTGATCTTGTGGAAAACATTCGTGAAATAATTCCAGGTATGCTGTCATTATAAAATATGCTAATTGATAATCACTGATTATTATTACTGGGACAAAACTACTTACAAAACTGACAAAAACGATCATGTACCAAGGAATTATTTTGTATTATCTTTTCGAACATGTTCAGAGGTACTTGCTATCTTTGTCTGATTTCAAATAATTTGTCAAATAACTATAAATAATGACAAATCTATTTTGCAATGTTTGAGTAAATTGACAGTATAGGATGATTTCAAACTGACTTTTTTACTCTTGTAAGACAAGTTGTAATTTTATTTATTTTTGTAACCAGATGTAGCAGTCTACAATTTTGGGGGGATTTAAGATGTTCACTGGAATTACTCTTAATTGTAATGTTGTATCCATTAGCCTAGTTAACACAATTTTTTTTGTATCATATTTATCTATATATCATATTTTTTATCATATTTATCTATATATTCTTGTCTATATGCACCCACTGCTTCATATACCTTATACACAGCACAGTTAGAATAGCAAAATATGTGGGATAGCATTTCTGTGGTGTGACTAGATTGTATTGCAATAAATAGCACTTACATTTAAATTTAGTCATTTAGCAGACACTTTTATCCAAAGCGACTTACAAATGAGGACAATGGAAACAATCAAAATCAACAAAAGAGCAATGATATGCAAGTGCTATAACAAGTCTTAACTTAACTTAACAGTTAACCTAACAGTTAGCGTAGCAAGGTTTTTTTAAAATTATATAATAAATTAAAAGAAAACAGAATAGAAAAAGAATAGAGCAAGCTAGTGTTAGAGGCCTTTTTTCACTTCAATGTTAAAACTGAATCAAAACTAGTTTATAATTGAAAAGGTCTAATAACAGTATTTGGTTATGGTTGCACTTGAATTGGTTACAAAATAGATGAAGCATATGATAAAACATACACATTAATTGTTCCCTGCATGTATGCAGGTATGTAGAATGATACCTTGTTTGGTTAATCTCTCTCTCTCTCTCTCTCTCTCTCTCTCCCTCTGTCTCTCTCTCTCAATTTCAATTCAATTCAAATATCTTTATTGGCATGACAAAAATACATTTTGTATTGCCAAAGCATTAAGACAACAACGAAAATGGTATAGAACATCTGGACATTTACACTAGAACATCTGAACTTAAAATGAAGTTAAAAAATTTTTAGCTGGTGAAAATACTAGTGTTCTAATAATTTTGGCCACCACTGTACACACAGATACGTATGGGGGGGGTGCTTTTTTCTGGTGCTTTTTTCAAGAAAATGTTTTAATGTTTAAATATTTGTATAAACATGTAAACAATTTAAATGTAATGTTTTGTTATGATTTTTTTTAATTGAGGAATTTTGAATAAAATAGTAGCAATCATTACAATTAGACATGTTGGCAATACATCAATGATAGAAGTTAAGAGAAAAAATGATCTGACCACATGACAGTGCACAATTAACTACTACTACATAACCCCGCTACTTAAGAAACCCACCCTTAACCCATCTCTTTTAGATTATTCAACATCAAGAAGATCAGGCCCTTTCTTTCGGAACATGCTTCACAACTCCTTGTTCAAGCTCTTGTTCTGTCCAGGCTGGACTATTGAAATGCTCTCTTGGCAGGTCTTCCAGCCAGTTCTATCAAACCTTTACAATTAATCCAGATGCGGCAGCAAGATTAATTTTGAACGAGCTGAAAAAGAATGCACGTCACACCTCTGTTTATCAATTTGCACTGGCTACCAATATATGTAACTACAGAAGAGTCA